>NW_027171839.1:7500-23704 GCF_036898095.1 Palaemon carinicauda
ATCTTATTTCTCTTCCACTTGTTTTGTTAAAGTTTTTATAGTTTGTAAAGTGATATTTGTTTTAGTATTGTTGCTCTTCTTAAAATATTTTATTTTTCCTTGTTTCCTTTCCTCACTGAGCTATTTTCCTTGTTGGAGCCCCTGGGCTTATAGCATCCTGCTTTACAAACTAGGGTTGTAGCTTAGCTAATAATAATAATAATAATAATAATAATAATAATAATAAGATCATGCAAGCACAATTATACTAAGATCTCTTTTAGAAAAATCCTTATAATTCAGTTAACTTCTGACAGTATTTTAGGAACTATGACCTCAAATACAGGGTCTTTAGAATTAAGTTTAGTGAAAGTTTGAAAAAATAGCAAATAAGACAATGGCTAGGTTAAATCAAATTTGGAAATCGAATGGCTTGAAATCACATATAAAAATCAGACTATATATCAGTTTAGTGAGACCGATGTTACTACAGGGATGTAAGTCATGGTATGACAACGAAATAATAGATTTAGTATATTTGAGAAAAGAGTCCTCACAAGGATATTGGGAGTTAAAAGCAGGGCAGGATTAGAAATGTAACTATAAGAAAGATTAATCGAGTGCCATTTGTGGATGAGATCATGGTGAGGGGTAGATGGAGATGGTTTGGGCATGCTCTTCACCCTCCCTAAGAGAGATTAGTTCACCAAACTTTCAACTGGGCTCCAAAAGGCACTAGAATGAGTTGGAAGACCCAGACCTACATGGCTGAGGAATATGAAGCGCAAAGTAGACGATGAATGGAAAATATTGAATTAGAAGCTCAAGATAGAGATGACTGGCGAATTCTAACCGAGGCCCTTTGCGTCAATAGACGTAGGAAGAGATGAAGTGAAGGTACAAGAGAGAGAGAGAGAGAGAGAGAGAGAGAGAGAGAGAGAGAGAGAGAGAGAGAGAGAGAGAGAGTGTACAGTTGACTCTGGAGTTCTCGTTCAAAGCGAGACGAAAACTCACTCTCTCTCTCTCTCTCTCTCTCTCTCTCTCTCTCTCTCTCTCTCTCTCTCTCTCATATATATACATATAAATACATACAACAAATGCAGCCGTTTCTAGTCCACTACAGGACAAAGGCCTCAGATATGTTCTTATTCATGTCTGGAGTTTGTAGGCATGGGAATAACGACGCTCACAGGTGTGTGTGTGTGTGCGTGCGTGCGTTTCTTATTGTATAGAGCAACCCCGTTATTATGAACATCACACCGTTCACCTTCATCTAAAGCATTCGAAATAAATCAAAGAAATGCCTTATGAATTATATCGACTATGAGATACGCTACAATAATCATAAAACACACAAAGTTACAAAGTAAAATTAATAATAATAATAATAAACTTACTCTTTGAAAATGATGGGGAAAAATTTTATATACATCCTCCGTGTCTCACTGCTGTAAGATAACTGACCGTCTAACAGTACTCCGTGACAAAGGACAGGCTGAGGCAGCATCTCATCTGGGCCTTCAGGGATAACTTGAAGTCCGTGAGAATTAGGTTTTTAATAAAGTTTTGAAATAAGTAGTCATTAGGAGTGCTAATGAATAATGGGAAATATATATTCAAACAAAGTCCCTGTTAAGGCAGAGATTCTGAATGAATAAACCCTTTTTTATATAAATACTTTTCGGGAGAGAGTGTTCAAGTCTGTGAGATTTAGCAGCCGAGTATAAGTGCATTTTCTCTCCTCGTGTGTGTGTGTGTGTGTGTGTGTGTGTGTGTGTGTGTGCGTGTATAGGTCTAAAAAACATAAATTTTTTATCTAATTATCTGAAAGACATTGTAAATATATTAATAAATGAATAAACAAGGGAATAACAAAAAATCCTGATACATATCGACTAATAATAATAATGATACAAATGAAACTTGATTGAAGTGAAATATATATATATATATATATATATATATATATATATATATATATATATATATATATATATATATATATATATATATATATATACATATATAAATTCTGGTTTGAAATGCATTTCGTGTTTGAATAGAAAAGGCAAATATATATATATATATATATATATATATATATATATATATATATATATATATATATATATGTATACATATATATATATATATATATATATATATATATATATATATATATATATATATATACCCTGGAAGAGAAAGACACTCCAGAATCCAACCATTGTTCTCTAGTCTTGGGTAGAGCCATAGCGTCTGTACCATGGCCTTCCACTGTCTTGGAATAGAGTTCTCTTGCTTGAGGGTATACAATGGCACGCTGTACTATCTTATATCTCCTCCTTTTATTTGAAGTTTTTTTATACTTTATATATGAAATATTTATTTTAATGTCGTTACTGTTCTCAAAATAATCTATTTTAATTATTCATTACTTCTCTTGTATAGTTTTATTTCCTTATATCCTTTCCTCACTGGGCTATTTTTCCCCGTTGGAGCCCTTGGGCTTATAGCATCTTGCTTTTCCAGCTAGGGTAGTAGCTTGTCTAATAATAATAATAATAATAATAATGATGATAATAATAATAAAACGTTGGCCAGCACTCAATACTATCATTATTAGAAGCCAAGCTACAACCCTAGTTTAAAACCAGGAAGCTATAAGCTCAAGGGCCCCAACAGGGAAAATAGCCCAGTGAGGAAAGGAAACAAGGAAAAATAAAATATTCTAAGAACAGTGACATTATAATAAATATTTCCTATATAAACTATAAAAACTTTAACAAAACAAGTAGAGAAATTATATAGAATAGTGTGCCCGAGTGTACCCTCAATCAAGAGAACTCTAACCCTATTATTATTATTATTATTATTATTATTATTACTTGCTAAGCTACAACTCTAGTTGGAAAAACAAGATGCTACAAGCCCAAAGGCTCCAATAGGGAAAAATAGCCCAGTGAGGAAAGGAAACAAGGAAAAATTAAATATTTTGAGAACAGTAATATTAAAATACATATTTCCTACATAAACTATAAAAACTTTAACAAAACAAGAAGAGAAATTGTATAGAATAGTGTGCCCGAGTGTACCCTCAAGCAAGAGATCTCTAACCCAAGGCAATGGAAGACCATGGTACAGAGGCCATGGAACTACCCAAGACTAGAGAACAATGGTTTGATAAAATATATAGCATATTGCCACATAGAATATTACGTAATCATATTCATTTATTCATATTTTAGAATTACATAATTCAAGACAATATTTTGTAGTAGTCGAAAAAGATGTTTATTTATTATAATAGTGGTTTAACATTTGGTTCATTATATATATATATATATATATATATATATATATATATATATATATATATATATATATATATATATATATATATATATATATATATATAATTTCAGTATATCATATTTCAAGTTTTTATGTAGCGAAGTCAACAGAACATCATTTCGGGAGTTTTGTGATCAAACGATTCGATTTTAGAACGAAACATTCTGGGAAACAATGGATTGAAATATAGCATTTCGCTGTGATTCGATTTTTTCTTTTTATTTCGTTTTTTAAAAGACCCATAGTTTTGAAAACAATTTTCCTTCGTTGTTTTAAAGGTTTAAAAGTCACTTATGAATGGCAGAGGCAAGGGACAGTGACATTGCCCTATCGAGCAGGACAATGCCCTAGAGACTGACCTTATATAACATAAGATCAGCGGCCAAGCCCCCTCTCCACCCAAGCTAGGACCAAGGAGGGCCAGGCAGTGGCTGCTGGTGTCTCAACAGATAGACCTATTGGCTCCCCCAAAACCCCATCCTTAGCTCACAAGGATGGTGAGGTTACAGCGACCAAAGGAACTGAATGAAATTAAGCGGGACTCGAACCTCAGTCTGGCGTTCACCAGTCAGGGACGTTACCACATCGGACACCACAACAGTAGTTAGTATTTTTAGGAATTGCTCTCTCTCTCTCTCTCTCTCTCTCTCTCTCTCTCTCTCTCTCTCTCTCTCTCTCTCTCTCTAGAAGAATCCCAAATTGAGATTTCCCGCCTTTATTTCCCGCCCTCTAGTCTTGGGTAGTGCCATAGCCTCTGTACCATGGCCTTCCACTGTCTTGGATCAGAGTTCTCTTGCTTGAGGGTATACAATGGCACGCTGTACTATCTTATATCTCCTCCTTTTATTTAAAGTTTTTTATACTTTATATATGAAATATTTATTTTAATGTTGTTACTGTTCTTGAAATAATATATTTTAATTATTCATTACTTCTCTTGTATAGTTTTATTTCCTTGTTCCCTTTCCTCACTGGGCTATTTTTCCTTGTTTAAGTCATTGGGCTTATGGCATACTGATTTTCCAACTAGGTTTGTAGCTTAGCTTGTAGTAATAATAATAATAATAATAATAATAATAATAATAATAATAATAAAACGTTGGCCTGCACTAAATACTATCATTATTAGAAGCCAAGCTACAACCTTAGTTGGAAGACAAGGAAGCTATAAGCTCAAGGGCCCCAACAGGGAAAAAATAGCCCAATGAAGAAAGTAACCAAGGAAATAAATAAACTATTATTATTATTATTACTTCAAAAGCACTCGGACTGGGAACCCCTCTCTGTTCTTCCTCTGAATTGAGCGATATTCTCATATTATTTCGTCCGGTCCAGTGAGTAATTTTCCTCTGAATTGAGCGATAGTTTCATATTGCTTCGTTTATTTACATTACTAATATAATCTATGTGGATACCCCAAGTTGAAAATTAATTTGCAACTTTCTAAAAGAGGAAAACCTTGATTTATTTATCTTTAATTTACTCTTCGTTATCGTTTTGTCTAAATCATTTTTTTTATCATGGGGATATTGTTCGTAGTCCACTACAGAACAAAGGCCTCAGACATGACTTTCTACTTGCGTCTGACTATGGCCTATCTATGCCAGTCCACGCCCGCAAGCTTTCTTAGTTCGTCAATCCCCTATCTTCTACGCTTTATCCTGCTTCTCTCTCTCTCTCTCTCTCTCTCTCTCTCTCTCTCTCTCTCTGTAGACCTCGTAACGTTCTCTCTCTCTCTCTCTCTCTCTCTCTCTCTCTCTCTCTCTCTCTCTCTCTCTCTCTCTCTCTGTAGACGTCGTGGCGTAGTGGTATAGTTTATATATGAAAGATCTCATTTGAATTCTGTTGCGGTTCTTAAAATGCTTTATTTTAATTGTTCATTACTTCTCTTGTAGTTTATTTCTTTCCTTGTTTCCATTCCTCTCTGGGCTATTTTTCCTTGTCGGAGACCTTGGGCTTATAGCATCTTACTTTGCCAACTGGGATTGTAGCTTAGCAAGTAATAATAATGATAATGATAATAATAATAATAATAATATTTCCTTATTTCCTTTCCTCACTGGGCTATTTTTCCTTGTTGGAGACCTTGGGCTTGTAGCATCTTGCTTTGCCAACTGAGGTTGTAGCTTAGCAAGTAATAATAATAATAATAATAATAATAATAATAACAATATTTCCTTATTTCATTTCCTCACTGGGCTATTTTTCCTTGTTGGAGACCTTGGGCTTGTAGCATCTTGCTTTGCCAACTGAGGTTGTAGCTTAGCAAGTAATAATAATAATAATAATAATAATAATAATAATAATAATAATCATTCCACAACTGACCCAGGTGAATGTGACGGAAAGTGAAAGAAAAATATATTATAATTATTATTACTTGCTAGGCTACAACCCTAATTTGAAAAGCAGGATAATATAAGCCCAAGGTCTCCAACAGGGAAAATAGTCCAGTGAGGAAAGGAAACAAGGAAAAATAATACATTCTACGAAGGTTAACATTAAAATAACTATTTCCTATATAAACTATAATAACTAAAACAAAACAAGAGGAAGAGAAATTAGACATAATAGTAGGCCTATGCCCGTGTGTACCCTCAAGCAAGAGAACTCATGCAAGCTACAAACATAGTTTGAAAAGCCGGATGCTCCAAGCCCAGGGGCTCCAACAAGGAAAAACAGCCCGGTAAGGAAAGGAAATGAAATAAGGAAATAGATATACAAGCGAAGTAATGAACAATTGAAACAAAATATTCTAAGAATAGTAACAACGTTAAAATATATCTTCCGATTATAAACTATAAAAACTTATATATCCAACTATAGTGAAGGAAATAAAGCTAATAAACGGATTTTGAGCGAAGCGAAAAATCTATTTTTGGGTGAGATAGCCATGGCGTCCTGATGGAAGGTTCCTGTTTGGTAGCTTCCTTGGGTATAAGACTACTAAGATATTCCCAGAGAATTTAACCACAGGTTATCACAGAATTCTAACTTCTGGAGCGAGTATCTCAAAGGTTTCCCTTTAAGACATCGTAATACAACAGGGGACACGCATGTCTGGTCGTGCCACATAGCTATCTCCACCCCGAACAGAGTTAACGCTTCGGTGTGTAAGGGCTGAGAATAGCTGGGAGCCGTTCCACAGCTAATCTCACTCGTGGCTACTACTGATACTCGAGACGTAAACAAACGGACGCCATTGCTCTAATGACGTCACGAGCGTCTTTATCCTGGCGCCAGTTGCTGCCCATCACCATGATACAATTGTGTAGGGTGGGAACAAACTGACGAAGTAGTAGGGAGGGTCCATCAGGACGCCATGGCTATCTCACCCAAAAATAGATTTTTCGCTTCGCTCAAAATCCGTTTTTTGGGCTCAAGCCATGGCGTCCTGATGGAAGAGTACCAGAGAATCAATGTATCGTGGTAGATTTTCCCCCCAGAGTTAAGTGCCTAGGCATTGACAAAATAGCAAAGTAATCTTAGATAAGAACCATAGGAACGAAGTATCCTGCCCCCCATTGGTAGGAAGTTCCTATGGGCTATGCCGACGTCAAAGTGGTATTGAAGGACTATTCATCTTGACAGAAGAGCTTCTTAAGAGCTTAGAGATGAAGCAGAATGTTTGATATTTGTATAGGAACATTCTGAGTGGGTCAGTGGTGGTTGGGCACTGTGTGTAGGATTCATCTCCTGATTATCAGAAGTAAGTATTCGAGTAGGAACCTTACTGAGGCAAGGTGAATATAATTTAAGGATAGATATCTTAAATTCTTCATGACCATAAGAAAGGAGGAATAAATAAAACTATGACAGTATGTATTTCATAGTAAGTAGGAGCTGAAAGAGACGCATAAGTAATAAAATAGAAATTTTATTTCACAATGCAGAAATTAAATAATTTACAGCAAAAGTAAAGTTCATTTACAGTAATAATAATGTACATAGAAATAAAGGCTTGCTCTTGAATCTGAAAGGGAATTTCAGGATTAGTAGGTACTCGTTCTCGAGGAACGCAAGTCTTTAAATAACACATCATGCTCAAGGCATGCGGCACTTGTGTAACACTATGACATTTCACCTGGGATAAGAACAGTTATAAAAGCACTAAGTGTTTTTAGACATCACTATGAATCACTCGAGGGTCAACATAGGCACCCGAAGAGTTAGAGTCCCAAATAACTCACTGTTCTACGCAGAGTTAGGTGCAGGTTTCATAACACTACCTGCGGCTACCACAAAATGTTTGATTTCGTGCACTTGTTTCGCATAATGTTTAAAGAAAACTCGCGAGGACTTCCAGCCCGTAAAGTTTTTAAGGCTCTCAAAGTCCATGCTCTGAAAGAAGTTCAGAGAAGATGCCACTTTTCTAGGATCATGACCAGCGGGTGTACTGTTCGGATCCGCTCTGCGAATGAAGTAGGTGATTTTCGCTCTTAATTGTTTCAGTGACAGGTCGCTGCCCGATGTTTCTCCTTTGAAGAGTTGGCCTCCACCAAAGTTTGAAGTTCTGCGAAGATAGACCTTGAGGCTCTCTACTGGACATAGAGAGACATCCTCCTTCAGGGGGCATATTCTCCAAGGGCCCCATCTTTTGGTGGGTAATTCATTTTTGGCGAGAAACGTCGGATCAGGGGAGAGGGTCACTTCTCCTGAATCAGCAAACAGGATGTGTCCCTCTTCTCTTGATAATGCCACTATTTCGCTGACTCGAGCTCCCGAGGCGAGAGCAAATAAAAATATAACTTTCTGAGTCAGATCCTTGAGGGGGCATGAATCGTTGTCCAAGTTGGAGGCGAAATGGAGCACCTTGTCTAGTGACCAGGAGATCGGTTTCGGAGGGGGTGCTGGGCGTAGGCGAGCACATGCTTTCGGCAGTTTGTTAAAGATGTCGTTGGACAGATCAATTTGGAAAGCATATAGAATTGGTCTAGTCAAAGCCGATTTGCAGGTTGAAATCGTATTGGCTGCTAATCCTTGTCCATGAAGGTGAATGAAGAAGGACATACAGAAATCAATGGTGATTTCTTTAGGATTTTTTGCTTTAACAAAGGAGACCCATTTCCTCCAGGATGATTCATATTGCCGTCTCGTGGATTCGGTCTTGTATTCCTCTAGGAAGTCTAGACTTTTCTTCGAGATCCCAAACCTCTTCTTTGCGGCAAGGGAGAGAAAATCATGAGATGAAGGTCCTTGATTTTCGATGATGAAGCGAAGACAGTCGACTTCTGTACTTGTTGAGAGAGAACTGGGCCCGGGAGAGGGATCAGCTTGGGCTGCAGCTCCAGGACCAGGGGGTACCAGTTGCTCCGGGGCCACTTGGGAGCCACTAGGGCCGCTGTCCCTTTGAAGGTTCTCAGTTTGGAGAGGACTTTCAACAGAAGGTTGGTGGGAGGGAACAGGTATATCTTCGACCATCTGTTCCAGTCCAGTGACATGGCGTCCACCGCTTCTGCTTTGGGGTCCTCGTACGGGGCTACGTACAGAGGAAGTTGATTGTTGTCGCTCGTTGCAAAGAGATCTATCTGAAGTTCTGGGACTTGATGAGAGATGAAGGAGAATGATCTTGCGTCTAGAGACCATTCCGACTCTATCGGGTTTGTCCGAGATAGAGCATCCGCTGTCACGTTGCGGAATCCTTGTAGGTGAACTGCAGACAGGTGCCACTTCTTCTTCTCCGCCAGACGGAAGATTGGGAGAAGCACCTGATTTATCTGGGGCGATCTTGAGCCCTGGCGATTGAGACAACGAACTACCACCGAGTTGTCTAGGGTTAGACGGATGTGGATCGAGGGCGGCGGGGATAGCTTCTTCAGAGTAAGAAGGACCGCCATGGCCTCCAAGATGTTTATGTGGAACGTCTTGAATAGTGGAGACCAGGTCCCTTGAGCTTGTTTCAGGTGGGAGTGACCTCCCCAGCCCTCCAGTGAGGCATCCGTGTGGATGTTGAGTGATGGAGGAGGGTGTTGGAGAGGAATGGACCTTTTCAGGGCCATTGCTTCCGACCACGGCTTTAGGAGGCGTCGAAGTCTGTTTGGAAGCCGTCTCTTGAGGTCTCTTCGAGCGATGGATGCCGATCGTCTCCAGACTCCCGCGGCATCCTTTAGCTGTGCACGAAGCACTGGGTTTGTCACTGAGGCGAATTGTAGAGAGCCTAGAACTCGTTCCTGCTGTCGTCTTGAAATGCGTTTGGATTTCAGTAGTCGCTTGACAGACCCTGCTATTTCCTTCCTTTTCTTCTGGGGGATGGAAAGGCGGTGTGACTGAAGATTCCAGTGGATTCCCAGCCACTGAAACTTCTGAGCTGGAGAGAGGCGAGATTTCTTCTCGTTGATCTTGAATCCCAGGTGTTCTAGGTACTGGGTAACTTCGTCGCAAGACTTTGTACACTCTTCGGGCGATGGAGCCCAGACTAGCCAGTCGTCGAGGTAGGCCATCACCTGGACGTTTCTTAGGCGGAGCTGTTGTACTATGGCATCCGCCAGCTTTGTGAAGATCCGAGGGGCCACATTGAGGCCGAATGGCATGGCCCGGAAGGCGTAGCTTTTCCTTTGGAGTCGAAATCCTAGGTAGGAGGAAGCGTGATGGTTCATTGGAATGTGCCAATAGGCATCCGCCAGGTCTATAGAGACCGTGTAGGAACCTTGAGGCAGAAGGGTCCTTATTTGTTGAAGCGTCAGCATCTTGAATTTGTTGTTCTCTATGAACTTGTTGAGGGGGGATAAGTCCAGAATGACTCTGAGCTTGTCTGAGTCCTTCTTGGGAACGCAAAACAGTCTCCCTTGGAACCTGGTGGACTTTACCTTCCTTATCACCTTCTTGTTCAAGAGGTCTAGAACATATTCTTCCAGAATGGGGGACGATTGTTGGAAGAACCGCTGGAAGATTGGGGGTGGTTGCACCCAACTCCAGCCTAGACCGTTCTTGAAGATGCTGTGTGCCCAAGGATCGAAGGTCCAACGATCCTGGAATTGGCGGAGTCTTCCTCCCACCGGAAGCACTTCATTGCTTCTGGTGTCCCGAGGACTTGTTGCCTCGGCCGCTAGCTCCCTTTCCTCCTCTACCTCTGGAGGGACGACGAGAGGCGTCTCTGCTTGCACCCCTGGACGAGCCTCTACCTCTGGCATGAAAGGTAGTGGTTGGCTGTTCAAAGGCAGGGGTGAAGACCGGTGACTGTGACAACACCGGTTGGGGGACCAATTGAAAGGTCTGTTGTGGTTGGGCAACCACTTGGGAGGTAGCGGGTCCCGGAAACTGACGTCTTTGTTGACGTTGCTGGGGTTTCGGTTTCTGAGGTTTCCTCTTAGGCTGAGGTCCATCGTCCTGAGAGGTTTTCCTTTTCCTGGACATGCCCCACTTGTGGAGAAGGTTCCTATTCTCCGTGGCGGCTCTGTCCGTTATTTCCTTGACAAGGTCCGAAGGAAACAGGTGCTTTCCCCAGATGTTGGAGGAAATCAGCCTCCGGGGTTCGTGTTTCACGGTGGCACCGACAAACACGAATTCACGACAGGCTCTACGAGCCTTTATGAAATGGTACAAGTCCTTCATTACCGTCAGTAAGTGGGATTTGGCCAGTACCATGTAGTGATCTGGTACTGCTGTGTCACAGGCCATAACTTCAAGTTGGACTTGATGAGAAAGAGACGCTGCAAGCCTCTCCTTCGTGTCTTGTTCCCGGCGAAGGAGGTGATCATTGAGCTTAGGGAGGTCTTCATTAAACTGACGTCCGGCAACGTCAGGATCAAGCCTACCCACAACGAAAGTATGTTGGACATCTTTCCATTGTCTAGTGTCAGGGGGCGTTACGATGGAGAAGGGTCTGCACTCCTCCAGTGCAGGGCAGGGTTTCCCTTCTTCCGCCGCCTTAAGGCATGCAGCCAAGGCCTTTTCCAAAAATGGAAGAATCGCAGTGTCGGGAGCGACATAAGTAGGATGCTTCTTGCTCAAGGCAGGAAGCTTAGAGCAGGTAAAGCCCCTGCTCTTAAATGCGGAGGCTAGCATAGCCTGGGCCTTAGCGAGATCGAACACTATCTCTTCCTTAGGTTCGGTCTCCTCCTTCGAGGCAGGTTCAGAACGAAGCCGGACGTAACAGTCCGGGTAGGCCTCGAAGCTTGGGAAGAATTCCACATCTTCCAACGGGACCGTGCCGATTTTGTCACTAACAAAGATCCTGCCGGTCGCAATAACCATATGCTCTGCATACCTCCACGGGTTGGCATGAGAGCAAGCTGGGAGATCCTTAACCGAGATCTTCTTCGGTTCTCTGGATCCAATCATAGACCTGATGGACTCCTGGTTCTCCTTCAGTCTGTCGTCCATGACAGCTCTAATCAGTCGGATCAGTTCTTGTGTAGAGGAAGAAGGATCCGGGGTCGAGGAGGTAGACGGAATGGACACATCCGTCGGTGTAGGAGTAGGCGGAGGGATGGACGAGGGAGTAGCTCCAATCTCCGACTCGGTGTATTCCACCTTGTCTTCGTCCTCTTCGGCTCCTTGAGCCATAAGCGTCTTCTCCGTGTCTTCCGAGACGTCAGAGATCTGTTCATCCTCTTCGGAATCTAGGCGACACTCGTGCATGGACTGAGCCATGACCACATCAGGTTCCACCGTAATTTGGACAGTGGGGATTGCTTCCTTTGGAACCACTGAATCAGGGGAGGCCTTAGGGAACAGCAGGGACCTCAGTTCTTCGGTGGCCAGGTACGGTCCAGTGGCATTCCTCTGAAAACCACGCACCCACTTGCGCAGTTTCTCACGAGCAATGTCTCTAACCTCCGCTGAGGGAGGGTTATGGAAGGCCTCAACTAGGTAGGCCTGGCAGACCGTACAATCCAGTGGATTCCAGAACTTCCAATCCCCTCTCTTGTCTGAGCAAGGGGCGTGAGTCCTGCACGCCGTATGTCCGTAAAACTGGGAGCGTTTCACGGCACAGTATGCGAAATCGCACTTCATCTGCTCCTCCTGTGGAAGAAAGAGAAAATGAGTATGGGGGAGTCATAGGAATGGCTCTTAAATTAAGTTAATATTAATCATTAATTTTAACTTATAAGGTGTGATGCATAGAGAGTGAAACAGTAAAGGAGAACACGCTCCATGCATCTCGCCCGGCTGGTTACCATAGGCTTGGTCCTGGGATAATCCAAATGACCGAGATCATTGGATACAGTTTCCTAGGATTCCCATTATATTGGAACTCCATGGAAAGCCAAGGACAAGGTTGGGATCGAATTCATTCGGTTCCCAGATAAGAGCCAGAAGGTCTCATTAAGGGTAACTGCTTCTGGCAACCAGCCGTGCTAAGATGCACATAGCATGCTGGAAATAGAAGAATGCAAAGAGACAGCATGATCACTAATAGAGCAGTACTAGGTACTGATCTTAGAAGCAAAGCAGCTTATCTATTTGCCAGGTAGGGCTATCTTAGTCTTATGATAGCTACAGGGAGGGGGTGCAAGTATTCTTGACGCCTCCGGGGTATCCGGCAAGCCGCCGGCACGCCGGAGCTCGCTCCAGCATAGATTCTGGCATTAGAACAGACAATTTTCAAAAGTCAGTTAGATACCAGGATGGCGGCCGCCGGCACAACGGCGGCACGCCGGCAGGGAGCGGCGGCTCCGGCAGCCGGAGGATGCCGGATTGGTGACTGGGGTAAGGATGGTACAGGTAGTATCGGGTTGCCGGCAGTATATGCCGGCACTCCGGAGATCGACCGGCAAGCGGACGATTAGATAGGAGTAGGAGAGCCGCCGGTAGTAGCCGGCGGCAGCCGGCAGTCCCTCGGAACACGGGGGGCTGGCGGCAAGGGTAGGGAAGTCACCAAGAGGCAGGTATTGCCGGCATAAGAGGCGGCAAGAGACCGGCACCCAGATAGATAGAGAGACAGGGGGAGGGGGGAAGGATGCAGGAAGTACCTTCAGGGTTCCAGACATCCCTCCCCCTCCCTGAGGGGGAGTACCCATGATAGAGACAGGCTCTATCATCCATATGCAGGGGTCACTAGGGACCGGGAGCAGGTAGCCCAAGGGAGGACTAGGGAACACCCAAGATGGGGGGGGGGGAGACTCCCTTATGCAGAGCTACACTAGGAACTAACCTTATAGGACACTATGAAGGTATATGTACCAGAGCGGACTGCACAAGGAAGCTCGGGTAGCCCTACTCATCCACCCTAAGGAGGAGTTGTAGGACAGGGGACAGATGAGTATAAACTAACCTAAGCATAGGCTAGGCTATACAAGAGATAGGTGGGGAGGGAGAAGAGAGGGGTCTTCCCAGGAAGGGTTTCTGTACCAGAGCGGCCACAAAGGGAAGGGAGGACACTCCCTAACCTAAGATTAGGCTGATCGGCTAAAACGGTGCAAGAGTACAGTTTCAGCAAGGAACAGAGAAACCTTCCTAACCCGACCTAGATCAGGGCTAAAAGTCCTGAACTAGGCAGGGAAGAAGACGTATCGCTATCGCAGGAAAGTCGCAGACTATCCTAGCCATAGAGGTAGGCTAGCCTAACCTCACTCTCAGACGCAATCCTAAAGGGGGTTCATTCCTTTAGGGAGGACTGAGAGGCGATATAATACTCTATTAGACAATGAATCCCTTTACTCAGAAAAGGGATCAAGGCTAATTAGAGGGAATGCCAAGGCAGGGGATGAAGGAAGCATATAGGGGTCCTAAGGTTAGGTTAGGCTAGTAAGAATCACTGACTAGCCTATCCCCTATATGGTCCCTGAAGGCGAAAACATTTGCATCACTAGTCAAAAGTATTGTATAATAATAATGCCACTATCTTCATAACTTAGTCTAGGATCACTGATAATTCATGCATGAACACTTGTATATAGGCTCCTGGCCTGGGGGCTATAGTAGCCGACTGGTATGAGGTCAATCGATGACCGATAAAAAGCGTCTAAACACGAAATAAAAGTTCCTAGCTATGAAGACTAAATAAACTAATGTATTCGATTAGTATATAAGGCCGGAAGCGTTGTTGTGGCTAACTAAATAAGACATGCAAAACAACAACGACGCCATAAAATGGCGGGTCCGGTAGAGGCACAGCTCTGCCACAAAACATCAATTATTTCGCAAAATAATATTTACTTTACGGCCAGAGCTTAATTAAACAATACTGGAACCTTGTACTCAACTTTCCAGAAGAAGGCGAGGCTGAAGGTAACGACATAGCGAAGATGCAAAACGATAAAGTTCACACAAGGGAAAATCCGTCTCAGTAGGGCAGCTACTAAACAAAGGATGAAGACGCTCGTGACGTCATTAGAGCAATGGCGTCCGTTTGTTTACGTCTCGAGTATCAGTAGTAGCCACGAGTGAGATTAGCTGTGGAACGGCTCCCAGCTATTCTCAGCCCTTACACACCGAAGCGTTAACTCTGTTCGGGGTGGAGATAGCTATGTGGCACGACCAGACATGCGTGTCCCCTGTTGTATTACGATGTCTTAAAGGGAAACCTTTGAGATACTCGCTCCAGAAGTTAGAATTCTGTGATAACCTGTGGTTAAATTCTCTGGGAATATCTTAGTAGTCTTATACCCAAGGAAGCTACCAAACAGGAACCTTCCATCAGGACGCCATGGCTTGAGCCCAAAAAAACTATTTATAGAATATCTATAACCAAGTAAAGTAAAGGAAATAAGGCTAATAAAACTATATATACATCTATTGACTTCGAGATAGAACCTCCAATGAGTGATCTTGGTATATCTCCCTCCTAGGGAAGAGTAACCAACTCTCTCTCTCTCTCTCTCTCTCTCTCTCTCTCTCTCTCTCTCTCTCTCTCTCTCTCTCTCTCTCTCTCTTCTCTCTCTCTCACACACACACACAGCCAAACCGTTTCATGATTTGAATTTGTTCCTTTGCAGAGTGAGCGTTTAGCGTTAATAGATATAAATGTATTTCTAAAACCAGATTTTTCGATATAATATCTCAGCTTTTCTCCAGCTAAAAGCTAAGCCTTAACTTGTAGCATTGAAGCTAAATCTTTATAAATCAAAGTTATAAAAGCTATTTTTTTTCCTACCGTTTTTCTAATATACTTAACGTTTTATTCTATCTTTTCGTTTCATCTGAGGCTTTCGTCTACTAAAAATAAAACTAGATTTCTATCGCTAATTCTCAAACTTAATCTTATATTCCCTCTACCTTCCTATTTCTTATCAGGACTTTCTGCTATTCTCCATTCTCTCTGATTATTATTATTATTATTATTATTATTATTATTATTATTATTATTATTATTATTATCATTATTATTATTATTAGCTAAGCTAGCATCCTGCTATGGGTTACATGGAGGTAAATTGTTGCTTAGGCCTAAATTTCATCATTCATTTGAGCTGTTCAATTTTTGTTCGAACCTTTCTTATATACACGAGAGAGAGAGAGAGAGAGAGAGAGAGAGAGAGAGAGAGAGAGAGAGAGAGAGAGAGAGAGAGAGAGAGACCCATTTCCTTGTATTTCCTTAATTCCAGAAGTTAAAATACTAAAAATCTTAATATAAGTAAAATTCAAATACCTACAGATTCAAAGTGAAAAATAAAATGGCGGTAAACTATTTAAATGGCTGCTTAGGCCTAAATTACCAAAAAAAAAAAAAATTATTCAAATTGGTTTGAAAATCATTGCAAACTTTATTTTGAAAGAGAATAACGAATATTTTATTTTCCTTGCTTCCTTTCCTCACTGGGCTATTTTCTCTATTGGGGCCCCTGGGCTTATAGCTTTCTACTTTTCCAACTAGGGTTGTGGCTTAGCAAATTATATATATATATATATATATATATATATATATATATATATATATATATATATATATATATATATATATATATATATATATATATCTTTCTGAGAG
>NW_027171839.1:23727-51227 GCF_036898095.1 Palaemon carinicauda
ACACTATTTTATCTTATTTCTCTTCCTCTAGTTTTTATAAAGTTCTTTTTTTGGTTTATATATGAAATATTCATTCTCATGCTGTTACTGTTCTTAAACTATTTCATTTTAATCTTCATGTCGGGAATTTCGACCCGATCAATCGAAATTCCCGCCATTTGACTCCACCTACGACTACGTCAAATTGGAGGGAGAGGAGAAACTCGCGGGTGAATGAATGTAGTTCCAGACGTGAACGTTTAAAGCCAAAAAGGGAAACCACCTGGTAGGAAGGCGCTGAGACTAATAAAATCAATTGCTGGTAATTTAAGATTAGGAAAAATAAAGTCATTCTGTTGTAACATGATAAAAAAATCCAACCTAGAAATTTAGGTTCAGGACAAATTGCGCCAAAAAGGTGACGTCGGAGGTTGCAAGGATAGCTCGTCCTCTTTGATCCAACGTCCCCAACCGAAGTAAGTCCCTTCTAATTGTTATCTCTCCTCTCTACCTTGTGTACCAGGTTGGTTGTAGTAGAAGTTTGTGTGCAAGACGTTTAGTTTTTATATCGCGGTTTAGTGTAGTGATCCTTGTGATTGGGGATCTGAATCCTGAGTTAAATAAGAATAGGGATATTTGGTGTGTGATTCGTTGTGTATTGAATTCGAATTGGCACTATTTTCAGTTTGTTAATGAGTCCGGTGTGGACTTTGTGCTTGAAGAGCACATGCTATATTACCTAGGGTCAGTCTTGTTTTTTTCAGTAAGTCTTGTGAATGCTTAAGAATGTTTGTCTTTATCAGAGTTTATTTTTGTAATAAAATTGTAAATTTTATCGCCGTATTTTAATTAAATCCTGGAAAGTTTTGGGAATCTTGCCCTTAAGGCCTTGCGATCCGCCCAGTACATCGGGCAGATTTAATAAACTGGTGAAAATCACAACATTTGGTCCTTCGAACCGGATCGCAAGCGCTTCCCAGAGCCGGACAGGACTAATTTAAAATATGAGCTTTTGAGAGAGAGAGAGAGACTAACAATTAAGGTCCTCTACGTCCCGATGTGCGATCGCCCACGTGGGTCAGTTCTTTGAGTCCCTTCTTAACGTTAAATTATCCCTTTTTCCTTGCCTTGTCCAACCCCCCCCCCAAACGTAAAGTAAAGTAATTAAGATGGCTGTGTCCACGATCGTGCATATCGAGGCGTCGATGGGCCTACTGGAGGATTTGCTAAGCGAAACGCAAAGGGCGCTGATAGAGACTTACTCCGAGTCCGTTTACCAGAATTTGGTAACGGAGTTGCAGGCAGAGGTCCGACAGCTTAAAGAGCTATACAAGAGCCAGCGCGTTAAGCTAGAAACTAGTTTCGAAGCCCGAATTAGGCATATGTTAGGTGAAGCGACACGCGCTTCCACATTATTGTACAATAGAATAGATAAGGTGAAAGGCCCTTCAACGGGGAATGTTGCCCTCCCCAGGTTGAAGCCGCTGCCTCTCCCCACGTTTGAAGGGGAAGTGCAAGAGTACGCATCGTACCGTGAATTATTCACGATCCACGTGGATCGAAGAGCGGATTTAGACGAAGTGTCTAAATTCACGTATTTATTGGGGACGTTGGGCAAAGAGCCGCTTAGGATTATCAAATCTCTGAGTGTAACCGCCGCGAACTATAGTGTAGCATTAGATTTATTAGATAAGCAGTATGGCAACGTGCACCAAACACTCGTGATTCTGCACCGCAAGTTAGCAAACATCTTTGTGCCGTCACTAAACCCAGTAGAATTAAAAAGGTTCCGTTTTGAGTTAACCATCATTATTGAGCAAATCAAAAGACTTAGTACCACTGACTTAGGCCAGGGCATGGTCATGAGCCTCATTAATCAAAAATTGTCAGAGGGAAAACTATACCGCAAGGTGGTAGAGCATTTGAGGAAATGCGACTATACGTTGGACGAGTTTTTTGAGGCAATAGATTTCATAGTAAGAATGTTAGAAGACGATGCATTGCAGAGAGGCGACAGTCTTGAGAGTGACAAAAGACCAGACAGTAGTGTAAGACCGAAAACCCATCCCATCCACCATAATTCCTGCCCATTTTGTAGCGAACGGCATCCGCCTCACGGATGTCGCCAAGTGACAGACGTAGCTGCTAGACGTCGCATTTTACTAAAAAGGGGTCTTTGTTTCAATTGCACGAAATCAGGTCATCGTAGCGATAAATGTCCCGTATCAAATTCCTGTAGAAACTGTAATGCTAAGCACCACACTGCGATTTGCGACGCGGGTAGACCGCAATCAATCCCTAGTCATAGTAATAGTCAATCAACAACGTCCCGCCCCGTAGTAAATGCGACGCCTGCACAGACCCAAAATGCCCCCCGTCCGTCTAAGGTTAAAGTAGAATCTAAGCCGTGCACGAGCGCAAAGATCGCGCAGAGGTCTGATGTGGACCTCCCATGCACTATCTTGCCAACAGCCATGGCAGGTATTCAACAAAGGCAAGGTAGTAAGCGAGTCCGCCTATTTCTCGACTCAGGAAGCCAGAGGAGCTTCATCTCTGCAAAAATTGCCCGTCAATTAGGCCTACCGGTGGTAGGAAGAGTATCCTTGAATATCGCTCCGTTTGGTTCCGAGGAAATAAGCGGCCAATACGATGTAGTAAGTTGCAGGGTTGAAATGGGGAAAAGAATCGTGCGTATGAAATTGGTGGCACACGAACACGTGGACGTCCCGATACATAACGTGGGTTATGTTAAAGTCAGACAGCATCTGTTGACCAAGGGAGTCACGTTAGCCGATCCAGCAAACCAATCAGATACCATGAAGAACGTTCACATATTAGTTGGGGCTGATTATTTTAGCTATTTTGTCATAGGTGTAGAAAAAGTAGATGGGATAAATCTTTTCTTAACGCATAATGGTATGTCCCCGTACGGGAAGGTGCCACAATGGCTGTTCCAAGGGGAAAAGGTCGAACAAGTAAGAACGTTGAGAGTGTGCAGAATCACGGACGAGCCATATCTGTATGATGTAGATGAGTGGTGGCGATTAGACCGTGTTGGTATCGCCCCATCTGAGCAATACACTGTTCGCGAGGCCGAGGCCGTGCGAAAGGTATCGCAAAGCGTTGTAAGAAAACCTGAGGGATATCAGGTTAGCCTACCATTCGGATCGGATGCTAGGCCAGAAACAAATTATCGTAACGCTATGGCGCAGTTGGAGTCGTTGCAGACAAAATTCAGAAAGGATAGGGAATATCTTGAACAATATCAGGGAGTGATAGATAAGTATCTCGAAGCAGGTTTTATATCAGAAGTGAAAAATCCCGTAGTGGAAGGTTATTACATGCCACACTTTGGTGTTAAGAAAGACAGCCGTACCACCCCCCTTAGAATCGTGTTCAATGCCTCTGCCAAGTCTCAAGGTTGCAAGTCCTTGAATGAATGTCTTTTACCGGGGCCCAATTTGGTAGAAGTAGCATATAGTTTAATTATAAGGTTTAGGTTGAATCGATATGCCATGTTAGCCGACATAAGTAAAGCATTCCATCGTGTTTTGTTAGATCCTCGTGATGCCAAATACACACGATTTCTGTGGCGCAAGGCAGCTGGTCGAGCGCTTACCTTCGCCTTTAGAGTCGTGGTGTTCGGCATCACAGCTAGTCCATTTTTGCTACAGCAAATATTAAACTGTCATTTTAAAGAGGAAGGGCGCCCAGATTTAGTAAAATCTTTTTATGTTGATAATTATCTGGCCACGTTTGAAGATATAGAACATATGAGGCAAGAGCATGAGTCTGTTCATAACATCTTAAAAAGGGCGGGTATGCCCTTAGAAGGGTGGGCCAGCAATCACTTGGCCTTCGATAGCGAGAAACAGTGGAATGAGCCTGTGAGTGTGAACGTGCTCGGGCTGCGATGGGCCCGGGACGTGGACAGATTGTGTGTGAAAGAAAGCAAAAGGATCTGTGAGTTGGGGGAGGGATGGGTGCCCACGAAGCGTAGGGTACTTTCCCTATTAGTCTCCATATATGATCCGATAGGTTTGATAAGCCCATTATTTGTAAGGGGAAAGCTTTTCCTTCAACAACTATGGGAGGATAATGTAGGTTGGGATGATGTTTTAGGAAAAGAGAGGGCTAAAGAGGCAAGTGAATTGTTGAATGATTTGAAAGCGGTGAGCGACATCACCTTTCAAAGATCAATAGGAAAAAGAGGCTTACAACTTCATGTGTTCACTGATGCCAGCAGTAAGGCATATGGAGCAGTAGCATATACTAGGGACGAATGCAATCGGGTAAGTCTGGTAACGAGTAAAACCCGGATCACTCCGAAAGGGATGAGCAAGCTGACGATCCCTAAGCTAGAGTTGCTGGCCTTATTGTTAGGCAGCAGACTAGCAAGAACGCTCAAGGATCTGATCGAGCCACGGGAAATAGTAATGTGGACCGACAGTAAGGTAACGTTGGCATGGGTAGCATCGCCCGATGCCAGGTCTAATAAAAATGTGTTTGTTTCTAACAGAGTGGCGGAAATTAATTTTATTCAGCAGGTTTGTAGTTTCAGTCTGAACCATGTCCCTAGTCAGCAGAACCCTGCCGATATCCTATCCCGAGGCGCAACGGCTCAACAATTGCAAGCTAACCCCCTGTGGAGGAACGGTCCAGAATTTCTCAGGACCACGGGAAGGCCTGTTCCTTGCGAGGAGGAAGATTTACTACATCAAACTCACGTAGTAGCGGCGGTGCAGGAGTTGAGGGAGGAGATGTGTCCTACCCCCCCAGGCGAGATTTGGGACGTCCTGAAGAGGGAAGTAGGGTTCCAATTCTTGTTACGAGTAGCCAGACTAGTTTTAAAGTTTGCTAAGATAGAACGGCATCCGTTCAGTATTGTTGTAAAATTAGAGCAAAAACATTATTTGCCTACTGTTTATGCCTACTTAGAGGGCGGAGTCAGACCCCCTCGTGAAGTTGCTAATTTTGCTAGACAATTGAATTTAGTTTTGGTAGATAATCTCATCTGCACCAGGGGACGAGTGTCCCATGTAGGAGAAACTGATCATTTAATTCTCTTGCCAGCCAAAGGGCATTTGGTTAGGATGTATCTAAATTATTTACATCAGTTACATTTGCATTGTGGGGTGAATACTCTAATAGGTATCTTTCGACAGAAATGTTGGGTGGCGGGTCTACGTTCCATTGCGAAGCGAACCGTGCGGCAATGCCCTGAATGCAAGCTGGCCTTCCAGCCTCTAACGAGACAGCCACCACCACCCCCCCTGCCAAAGGAAAGGATCACCCTCACAAAACCGTTCACGGCGGTCGGAGTGGACCACACAGCAGCAATACACACGGAAACACGGCCAGGGTATATACTTATCGTAACTTGCATGGCCAGCAGAGCCGTGTACCTTGACTTCTGTCCCTCTTTGGAAGCAGAAGAATTCGTGTTGGCACTTAGACGGTTTAGCGCCACCCACGGTGCCCCACAGCTCATCATGTCCGATAACCATCAAACCTTCAAGGCTGCCAGCCACCTCCTGCAGGGACTTTATGAAGAGGATGAAGTCCAGCAGTTCCTGAGGAAAACTGGCATAAAGTGGCGGTTTCAGACGCCCCGTGCACCTTGGAAAGGTGGGTTCTTCGAGCGTTTGATAGGAGTAACGAAACGGACCCTCCAGATAGCCCTCGGAAAGAAGTACCTGCCGGACGCCCACGTGCTAACCCTCGTGAAAGAAGCAGAAGCAGTGGTGAATAATCGACCGCTCATGTACAGCGGTGACGAGCGCGAGGATGAAGTCCTCACCCCCTCCCATTTGATAAGAGGACACCAAGTCCACCTCATGGCCCCGATCTTACCGGACGACCATCTCAACGCAACCTTCACCTCTCGGAAGCTACGTGATCGTTACGTAAGATTGACAGATTCGCTCAAAGCCTTTAGGGAACGCTGGAGAAAGGAATACTTGAGTGCCTTGAGGGCCCGGCACAACAGTCGGCCCGGGGAACCCTCCAAGCTGCACCCCGGAGACATCGTGCTAGTGAAGCAGGACAATAAGAAGAGAGCGACTTGGCCACTGGGACGTGTCGTGGAGACGTATCCTGACGACAACGGAGTCGTACGCTCGGCGAAAGTGTTGTTTGAGGGTGTCGAATCGCTGCGAGCTGTCAGCCACCTGGTTCCCCTAGAAATAGCCCCCTCTGAGGATGACCATGAAGGAGACGACGGCGATGACGGAGAAGAGGGTGCGTACAGATCGACAGCCGGAATGCCAGGGATAGCGGAGACGTCTGGGTACGACCAGGATATGGCAACAGCTACGACAACTCAACAACCAGCCACAGGAACGGACGACAACGACGAGGAAGGTGAGAACTATGCAGTTAGTGAAAGAAGTGAAAATGAAAATGAAACAGAGCAGACGAACGCACAAGGACGTTCTGCACGCCCATTGAGAAGGGCTGCCGCGAAACAGCGAGAACTAATGGACTGTCTACTGAAAGGTGACGATATATAAAAAGTAGCTGTAAACTGTAAGTGAAAAGGGGGCGTGTTCTATCTGGAAGGTAGGGAGGGTGGAGTTTGTGAGGTGTGCGTGAATCGTTGGAGGTTGGAAGTGCTTAGGGGTGGAGAACGGGGACGGGATGGTCTCTCGTGCGTACAGACCGAGCGTTGCACAGAACCAGCCCCTCCCTCTTGTACTCCATTAAGTAACAGCCTGCATGTAGCAGCGCTATGAAGTCTCGATTATTGTGAGTTGAGACAGACTGAATTTGAATTATTATGATTGTATTTCTGCCATTTTTTGAATTGTCTTAGGCCCATTGCCTAATTGTCGTTGCAGTTGAATTATTATGATTGTATTTCTGCCATTTTTTGAATTGTCTTAGGCCCATTGCCTAATTGTCGTTGCAGTTGAATTATTATGATTGTATTTCTGCCATTTTTTGAATTGTCTTAGGCCCATTGCCTAATTGTCGTTGCAGTTGAATTATTATGATTGTATTTCTGCCATTTTTTGAATTGTCTTAGGCCCATTGCCTAATTGTCGTTGCCGTTGAATTATTATGATTGTATTTCTGCCATTTTTTGAATTGTCTTAGGCCCATTGCCTAATTGTCGTTGCCGTTGAATTATTATGATTGTATTTCTGCCATTTTTTGAATTGTCTTAGGCCCATCGCCTAATTGTCGTTGCACTTGAATTATTATGATTGTATTTCTGCCATTTTTTGAATTGTCTTAGGCCCATCGCCTAATTGCTTGCCAATTGAATTGTAAAATGTGTACATATCACTTATTTCTGCTGTTCCTTATGTGTATTACACGAGTGCTTTAGAATTGCTAGGCCCATTGCCTATTTTGATCTGTTATATGACTGTATATTATTGATTGTGTTTATTACCCCGGGGTAACATTGCTGTAGTATATTGTGCGTACTCTGTTCGAGTCGTTGCGGAGCGCTACGCAGCGAGCCTAACAGAGTCTCGGAGTAAGCCACTCCCCTCACCCCGAGTCTAGCTCCATCCAATTGACCGACGTTTCATCGCTCCTTATTTTGGGGCGTGGAGGATGTCGGGAATTTCGACCCGATCAATCGAAATTCCCGCCATTTGACTTCACTTACGACTACGTCAAATTGGAGGGAGAGAGAAACTCGCGGGCGAATGAATGTAGTTCCAGACGTGAACGTTTAGAGCCAAAAAGGGAAACCACCTGGTAGGAAGGCACTGAGACTAATAAAATCAATTGCTGGTAATTTAAGATTAGGAAAAATAACGTCATTCTATTGTAACATGATAAAAAAATCCAATATAGAAATTTAGGTTCATGACAAATTGCGCCAAAAAGGTGACGTCGGAGGTAGCAAGGCTAGCTCGTCCTCTTTGATCCAACGTCCCCGACCAAAGTAAGTCCCCTCTAATTGTTATCTCTCCTCTCTACCTTGTCTACCAGGTTGGTTGTAGTAGAAGTTTGAGTGCAAGACGTTTAGTTTTTATATCGCAGTTTAGTGTAGAGATCCTTGTGATTGGGGATCTGAATCCTGAGTTAAATAAGAATAGGGATATTTGGTGTGTGATTCGTTGTGTATTGAATTCGAATTGGCACTATTTTCAGTTTGTTAATGAGTCCGGTGTGGACTTTGTGCTTGAAGAGCACATGCTACATTACCTAGGGTCAGTCTTGTTTTTCAGTGAGTTTTTTGAATGCTTAAGAATGTTGTTTGTCTTTATCAGAGTTTATTTTTGTAATAAAATTGTAAATTTTATCGCCGTATTTTAGTTAATTTCCTGGAGGGTTTTGGGAATCTTGCCCTTAAGGCCTTGCGATCCGCCCAGTACATCGGGCAGATTTAATTAACTGGTGAAAATCACGACACTAGGTGTACTGGTTGTTACTTATAAGGATTGATATTATATTCTAAATCATTCATGAAGAAGAATGAGCAAGTTTTGTTATGGCTTTATCCTTCACAATCATCTTCTCCCATACGTTCGTTTAATAAGAAATTAGACAGGTCTATTAGATTTTATTTGACCACTGGAATTTATTCTTTAAAGTTCAAGATCAAGGTTCAGTCCTACGTGATTTATATCTTTAATTATATTATGCAAAAAATCTGTTTCTGGGCTAAAGCGTATTTTGAAAGTGAGGACGACTACTGTACTCTCTTGTTTGGAATTCCAAGCAATGTACTTACTTGTTTTGGGTTTAAATCCAACCCTCCACTCAAGTCGATTCAACTACTACTTCTCTTTGGGTCCATATCAATCATCTAACGAAACATTTTCATTACAACTTATACAATTCTTTGATTGTAGCATCTCCCAAATCATATGATCTTGTGAAAAGTAATGTCTTTAGTTTCTTCTTAGATTCAATTGCTCCCTTTAGGTCCTTCATTTCAGTTGGCAGTTTATTATAATGTCTAGGCGCACAGTAGCTGAAAGCCCTTTCACCAAATTTACTATTTGTTCTTGGTTCAGATAGTCTATGTTTGTTACTCAGGTGTCTTAGGCCCCGTCCACACGAGCGATCTTTGCTCGGTAAACTTTGCCTCTTTGCGAGCTAAGCCTGTCTAACGCATTTAAGCTCTTGTCCAAACGACGGTGATTGGGTAGTGAAAGACTGACAGCTCGTGGGCCGTGGCCGTCTAGGGTACTGCAGGTGTGACAGGAACTCCACTGTCCCGCGACGTAATTTTTCTGCTATTCTATACTGTTTACGTGAAGTGAATATAGTTGTTTGTAAAAGGATAAGGGCAAGGTGTAATTTATATACTTAAATTATATTGAGGCACAGACATATCTGTGTATGAAGACGTTTGAGAAAGTCAACAAGTAGATAAAGCACGTAGCAACAAATAACCCTGAAACATTCATCGTCATTGAAATTATAACAATATCATGAAAAAACGTAAACAAAATAGTAAGCAGCACAGATATTTTAAGGAAATGAGTTCAATAAATAATAAAAAACTGAGAAAGATAATTTATTATTAAGATATATGTAATAATACAGTACACTGCATAAGTTGCAATTTAGAGCCTTTATTTAATTTCTTTGTTTATAAGATTTACCTTAATTAGGAGTATTGATAATTTATAAGCAGTGCATATATATATATATATATATATATATATATATATATGCAAAAGCAGATGTATATATTCGAAAGTGACGGCATGTCATTAGTGTGACAGCTTTATTCCTTTATTGGAAGACTAATTTCCGTCAGGGAAAACCCTTGCCAGGCAAAGCCTTGATACTTCGCTAAACATCAGGGAAGCCCTGTGCGAAGCTTTGCTCGCGGTTTCTCCATTTCTGACGTCACACCGAGCAAAGCTTACCAAGCAGTGCTCGCTCGTGTGGACGGGGCCTTATGGTAACATTTGTTTCTAGTTCTAGTTTGTTCAGGCCCTTTTTTTAGATATTTTGGTTCAGTATCTTAAACGTTAGTAAGAGTAGCTTGTATTCGATTCTCGCCTTTACCGGCAGCAATTGTAATCTAATTAGTGCAGGAGTAATTCTATCCCTATTGTGTAGTCCATACATTAATCTAGCGGCTCTGTTTTGTACTCTTCTGACTCAACTCAATGATATACCCTTAGCTTGCTTACTTACACCGGTTGCTGAATAGAAATCTTAAAATTATTATTTCTTATATTTGGTCCAAGAAGAATTCATGATCTGAATTTCAAAGTAAATATCTCCTCTAAAATTGACAACAATTGACACAGTGATTCAGTAAGATCTAGTCTTAAATAAACCCATAGCAGTTGACCAAAAGCATAATATGGGAACAAACGTGATGTAAACGAAAACGTATACAGCGAAGATGCGGAATCTGATGCGAATAACACTGAAGAACAGGAAGATGGCAAGTGCAGCAGCAGCAAGCCAGTGAAGGACAACCAGCAAGGCCTACAATGTGAAGTGTGCAGAAAAAAGGGTACCATTGCGCATGTGCGAAAATCATTAAGGACGACGAGTACAAATCTTTCTGTGAGATGAAAGGGAAGGTAATGTGGTTCTGTACTTCTTCTTGCAAGGGAAAATACAAAAATGTCAATTAGACAAATGAAAAGCTGAGGAGAGAAAACGAAGCACTGAAAGAAATTGTGGATAAACTAACATAGTCTTGAAAGGATAGAAGAAAAACTTGACAAACAAATTTTGATGCTGTAGAACTAGAAGAGAAGATTAAAGATCATATAAATGAACACTTTGAAAGGGAGAAAAAGAAACCAAATGTGATATTTGGGGTCGAGGAGTTTGTAATCAAGGATGGAAATGAAAGAAAAAGACAAGATAACAAGTATTGCAAAGACCTTTTTGAAGTGTAAGAGTTACCAGAAGAACACACAAATATAGATATGGTGTACAGGCTAGGGAGATACAGTCAAAGAGAAGAAAGTGATGAAGGTAGTACCAATAATAGCCAGAGGGCAACCAGACCCAGGTCTAGACCCTTATTCATTCCAATGGAAAATGAAATGGGAAATCATTAAGAATGTAATAAAACTGAAGCATGTGCAGGATGATAAGTTGGAAAATATATCAATTGTCCCAGACAAAACTTTTCAAGAAAGGTTGGAAGAATACAAAAACCTAAGAGCTAAATTGAATGAAAAATTGAGCACAGGAGAAACACGATGGTACATAAGGGGAAGTGGAAAGCTATGTATAATAAGTTTCAAAACTAAATTGCCCAACAATATCAAATTAGGAAGCAACCAGGATCTGGTACCAAATGTAGAAAAATATAGAAACTTGTACATGAAACTGATAAATATACAACGATGATCACAAGTAAAGCGAGTCAAGTGGAAGATTTCTTAGATGAACGTACAATTCTTTGTATCGCCGAAACAAAACAAAGTTGCCAGAACAAGAAATTCAAAGAAAACACAGGTTGCACAATATTAGTAAGGGATAAAGGAGATAAGAGAGGAGGAGTAGGAATTATGATACTGTAGATAAGAAAGAGCACATATACATGTGGAGAAACAAATGATTCAAAATAACGACATACAGTACTACACGCTTCATGTCAAATATTTGAATTCAACTTTCAGTGAATTGTGACATATTTTGATACTACAAATTACAACAGAAATGTTGCATATTACGGGTATTCTAGAAAATGGACCAGATTCACCAATAATACTTTAAGGAGATTTCAACGGACACCTAGGATTTATAGGACAACAGAGTTTGGACAGAACAGTAAGCATAGTCCTCGATATTGCTGAAAAACACAATATGGTAATACTGAACGGTGACCCCCCTTACATGGAGTAGGGGTGACCAAAAAAAGCTCTTTCCACTTCATCTTATGCAGTCAAGGAATGTACAAAACATTCCAAAAGATGTTGATTGATGAAAACAAAATCAAATTTGATCTGCCAGACCACCACTTATTCGAAGCCCTATTTAGGGTGAAATATCAGGCAAACCCCAGAAGAAAGGAGAGAGAGAGAGAGAGAGTGAATGACTTATATGAAGCTTAATGAAGAGACAAAGAAAAAAATTCCTAGAAAGATTTGATCAAGAAAACGGTGGAATAGATAAATGTCAGCTAGAACTATCTGAATAAAAAGCAAAACAAATCTCAAGTAGAAGAAATGGAAACCAAAAAATTTTGGAACAGATTCATAGATATTGATAAAAGTGAACCTGTATGGTTTACAAACAGTATAAAAAAAGAAATGAGTCAAAGACGAAGCTATAATAAGAAGAAAAGGGGAGCAGCAGATGATCATGAGAGAGAAATATTTGAAAGACAATATCAACAACAAAAACAAAAAGTTCAAAATCTAGTGAATGATGCAGTAACTCGGTACGAGACAAAAGTAACAAATGAAATAAAGCACGCTCAGAACAGAAGCAAAAGCTTAAATAAGTATATAAAGAAGCTTAGGAGAAAAAAATAAAAAATAATCCCCAATTTGAAATATGATATTCAAGGTGCTTCAAATTGAAGACAAAAACAGAGACAAGAGTTAAAACAATACTGGAAGGACATCTATCAGAAACTCGATGACTCAAGTATGGAACCCAGAGAGGAGGAGGATATATGAGAAAGAAATGAGGAATACACACTCTCAAGATTTAACAATTGAATTAGTACCCGACAACACGAGTACGATACCAAAAATCGTAAAGAGAGAACATGCCGACACTGTAGTAACAGTGATACCCGGAAATATTACATCAATGAAGAAAGTGGAAATAACAACAGTAATAGACATAAAACAGTAAATACAAAACCTCAGAGATGGAAAAGCTCCTCCTGGGCCTGATGGAATAAAGCCAGAAATATTCAAGACAGCGAAATATGCACAAATGGACTGAAGAAGGCATACAAGTCTATTGTGGAAAGTGGGGAGGAAAATCCAAACTGGGACATATCTAAAACTATTCTAATTCCAAAGGTAGTAAAGCCTGCAGCAGCAGCAGCAGTTCATTAAGGACTTTAGACCTATTGCACCCACAACCATTTCATACAAGATCTTTATGGGCATTATAATAGAGAGAGAAAATAGAAGAACACCTAAAAGAGAATGGCCTAACAAATGTACATCAAGCAAGCAGGATTCACAAAGAAAAGAAGAATAACAGATAATCTTGACCTATTAAAATATTGTATTGAAAGCAGCTTTCAAAGAAAACAGACGCTCTTTGTAATCTCAATTGATTTCCAAATAGCCTTTGATTCCATCAATAGAGGCAAATTGATAGAAACGGTAATGAAATTCAAAACGGATTGCAACATCATTGAAACAATAGCAAGTTTATACTCTCACCACCGCAAAGAACTTTCCTCAACAACAATAAACAAACCGAGATAGAAATAACCTCAGCAATTAGACAAAGATGTCATGGTTCAACAATACTGTACTACTGTTCCTGCTTGTCACGTACATAATATTAGAAAAGCTCCCTCCAGTCAGAAAATCTTGGCTATAGAAATGGGGAAGTTTTCAGGATAACAGCACTATTCTCTGCTGATGATGGACTCATGCTTGCACAAAAAGCCTTGAGGAAGCAGTGAGAACAATAAACACACTGACAGAAACAGCCGCAGCCGCAGCCTCATGTCGACTGTCAATAAATAAATAAACAAAAGAGCTGCATAATGATATATAACAGAAAAGAAAAATATCCAGAAGAAATTGAAAATATCAAGATGGTAGAAAGTATAAAATATTTAGGAATAAAAATATATAAGAGGAATGCTTCAAAGATTTCAAAAAGGACTGCATACTACAAGCCAGACACTATGCCAATATGATATACTCAACAGTTGCCAATGCCTGTAATCAAATCTTAATAGGAAAAACTTTCTGGAAATCAATTGCAATGCCATCTTTTCTTCACACAGCAGAAATTCTAGAATACACAGAGGAGGAATTAAAGACTTTCCAAAAGATTGACAATCAAGTGTACAGAGCCATTCTAGAGCTACCAACATACACTGCTAGCAGCGCACTGAGGTCGGAGATCATCATCGGCGCTTCCTCAGCCAAGAAATGAGACGTCAATCACAAAATAATCCTTTGGGTCAAGCATCATCTTCTAGACAGGCAAAGTCATGATTAGCTGCTAAGAGACATATTCCTACACCAGTTCTACGACCAAAGAGACAAAATTGACTAAGAAAATAAAGAAAGACATGCAAATAGTAGACGTAAATCTGTCAGAAATAGAACATTCATCTATTGCAAAATTGAAAGAGAAAGTAAGAAATGTAGACACCAAAATGTGCAAGTCGGACATGGAAGAGAAAGAAACACTAAGAATATATAAGCATTATAAGAAAGAAATAGTCAAAGTTAACTGGTTTAATCACACGTTAAAAACTAAGCTGTTGATAAAGGCAAGAACACACACTTTAGATCTAAATTGGAGAGGCAGATACAAAATGTATGTATGTGTGGCCATGAAGAAGAAGAAGAAGAAGAAGAAGAAACATTGCAACACTTTTATATATTACACTGCGAGATATACAAGGAAACAAGAAATAACTGCACACTATTACATCAACCACATACATATTGAAAATGAACGTGAAATAATAGCGGACATTCTTTGTTTCAGCAACTGTGATCAAAAAGGAAAAGAAAGCAGAAAAAATCATATTCAAGAACTGTGGAAAATAAGAAAAAATAATCAAACAAGACATCAAGTGACAAACGACAATACCATATAAAGAAAAGAATAGAGGAGCCGTTGCAAAGGCTTATCCTCAAAGTACAAGTACACAATAAATAGCAAGTATGTCTCTCTCTCTCATATAACGAGAATGACAGACAATAGGTGGACATTAAGAATAGCAGAATGGGGACATAGACACTGTCAAAACAGTAGGGGAATGAAGAGAAGACGGTGGGTTAACAAACTAAGAAAGTTTGTGGGTATAGATTGACACAGAAAGACAAGAAACACACACAAGAACCAAGTTGAATGCAAGGAGCACGAGACCCGAAACCTATCATTATTTGGTAGTTTGACCAAACCGTTATATATAAAGATACGTCAAAGATTAACAGCCAATGCAATATGTATGAAATAGGAGCCTAAGGCTAAAGATAAGAAGAAAATTGCTGTGTAGACATGGTCTGAGAAATAATCAAAGTATATTGCAATCTTTAATAAAGAAGAAACAGGTAAAGCTCCACTAAAATGAGACAAGACAAAAGGGAGGAAGCGAGAAAAAACACTCGCAAATCATTGCTTTTGCATTTCAGACCACCGTGATTCTTCTACGCAGGAAACGTAAAACGCTACACATTAGATGCATAGATTTCAAAGGCAACTTGGAAGGAACGGACTCAGGATGAGAAAAATATAATATCACTGGCGACTACACTAAGGAATTCATAAGACACGCAATAGTGTGGCTCGTGCCTTCACGAAAAGGAATAACTCTACCTTTGCAATTAAAATATTAATAAAAATGCCGCACCAAGCAACACAGGGGAAAGAGGTGGATAAAGGAATATACAGGAAGGCGAGAGTTGAACACGTGGGGCCACAAAGGGTCCCCGCACGGGATGAGAGAGCGCGGCGCGATGTTAATCACGTCGCCACCTTCAGAAACTTACTACTGGTGACCGAGACCTGGCCACGCGCGCTCACTGACCCGGGTTGCCCCAGGGAGCGTATTATTCATCCGCTACAGAAAACGGAGATAGGGGAACCTACATAAAATTCTGCTGCTGGTCGGTTGGGAAGAGAATCCCAGATACTCCTAGGAAAGTAGTTTGAGGTAAGTACTCCGTGTTGGAACAAATAATATTAATAAGAATGTCACCCAAGACTGTAGATGCGATACGGTCATACAAAGAGACAACAGGAATAATATATTGAACTATAGAATGTGAACTTTGTTGTTAATAACAATTATGAATATACAGTTATAAATAAATGGCAAAAAGATGGCTGAACAAATTTATGCATAACATTTGACCAGAATATGTAAACATATGGCATATAGGAATAGATGACCATTTTTACACTTTGGGGATATATCACAATCATGCAAGACACTACATAACTTGATATCATCTTTCCAAAATTAAACAAATACAATGATAAAATGGACACAGTTTTGATTCTACCATCTAAAGAAATAAAGCTTATTCAAAGTCAAGTACAAAATAAAATTCACTCCAGTACTTTCTGATAAAAAATGGAATTAATGTAACTGCAATATACCTTTTAAAAAGCTTTACAATAGGTTTTACATTGACTGTACATAACAGTTTATATAAAAACCGCAAAATAAAAATGAGAAAACCACGGCCAATCTGTCAAAATACCAGAGCTTTTTTTACATGGCGAACGACGTTAGCCGCTCATAGGAATTGTGGGCCGTTGTTCTACTGGTAACACCAAAACCTTCTTCGAGGCTGCTGCTAAGACTACATTCAACAACGCCCCTCCCACCTTCCACCACAAATGAAGGACTGGATTTAGGACTCAAGATACAAGACATATGTTGAAATATAGCATTAACCCTTTTACCCACAAAGGACGTACTGGTACGTTTCACAAAAGCCATCCCTTTACCCCCATGGACGTACCAGTACATCCTCGCAAAAAAATGCTATAAAAAATTTTTTTTTTTCATATTTTTGATAATTTTTTGAGAAAATTCAGGCATTTTCCAAGAGAATGAGACCAACCTGACCTCTATGACAAAAATTAAGGCTGTTAGAGCAATTTAAAAAAAATAGACTGCAAAATGTGCTGGGAAAAAAATAACCCCCTGGGGGTTAAGGGTTGGAAATTTCCAAATAGCCTGGGGGTAAAAGGGTTAATATATTAAGTAAAATATGGTCACACTTTGGATGTTAAGTTATGGTGCATTAGCGTTGTCCTGAAGCTGGTCGTAGTAATCTACGACCATTTTTGATAATTTTTTGAGAAAATTCAGGCATTTTCCAAGAGAATGAGACCAACCTGACCTCTATGACAAAAATCAATGCTGTTAAAGCAATTTAAAAAAAATATACTGCAAAATGTGCTGGGAAAAAAATAACCCCCTGGGGGTTAAGGGTTGGAAATTTCCAAATAGCCTGGGGGTAAAAGGGTTAATATATTAAGTAAAATATGGTCACACTTTGGATGTTAAGTTATGGTGCATTAGCGGTGTCCTGAAGCTGGTCGTAGTAATCTACGAGCTCCATCGACAGGTTGATCTTGAAAGGCATTGACTCGAAGAAGATGATGGACGTGGCCGAGACCTTCTTCGTGGCCGTGTAGAAGCCTTCGTGGGTCAGGTGGCCGCCTTCGGGGAGGTCCAGACCTGCGATAAATGGAGACTGTTTTAAACTACTGATAAAACCAGACTCTAACTTTCAGATACTTTTGGTAAGCAAGGTCTTACAAGTAATATGTTTGGCAAAAATAGAGATTTTGTTCAAATCATTTAGAATCATTTCATTTGACAGGTTTGTGAACAAAATACATCAGAATCAAATTTATTATACAAAGAAGTGTGATTTCTTGATTTCCTGGTCAAATAATATATTAATGACATGATTTTAATGTAGAATGCGTTGAAAAAATACAGTCAAGTCAAATATGAATCTACTATGGATACAGTAAGTAACACGGGAGACTGACGACATCTGGCAAGTTTAGACTCTTGGTGATACTATAATTTAGGTTGGCTCTTTGAGAGTACAAATGTACCAAGTCACTATCATATTCAATCTTCAACGGATGAATTACACGTCCACAGGTTATATCATTTGGTGTTACTTGAACTCACTTGTATAAAGTACACCTTGATTACAAACATCTACACTATAATCTATATATATAATTCTATATTAATTTATACATCTGTATTCCTATTTTTGTTTCAGAGGCAAAACTGACAAAACTTCAGTTTTCAAGAAAGATACCAACATATTTTCCATTATTTGCCTGAATTTTTAAAAATGATTCTGAAATCTTCAACTTGAATTTTCTCAAAAAAACAAAACAAAACAAATGAAACATGATAAGAGGGATACTGCGTTAATTCGGGCACAGAAATGAATCAAAACTCTGACTCCAATTAAAGACTCTTGGAACTAGAACACAAGAGTAATTATTTATTATCATTATTACTAGCTAAGCTACAACTCATTAAAAGCAGGATGCTATAAACCCAAGGGCTACAATAGGGAAAAATTGCCCAGTGAGGAAAGGAAACAAGAAAGTAAATAAACTACTGTATAAGAGAAGTTATGAATAATTAATATATTGATCTGTCATATGTAAACTATGAAGAAGAGATAATACTTATGTCAAACCTGTTCAACACAAAAATATCTCAAATAATTCTATTCTTGAATATAAAGATATTCCCTTCAAATTCATCAGTCAGAAATTTATTAAGGACAATAACCAACGTGAAAACCAAAACAACGTATTTCTACGTCGATTATGAAAAAAAACATTCTAAAACTCATTGCCTGAAAAGGTTGATCAGTCACAAGTTTACTGGGGGTACATATATTTATTTCCTTCATTTCTTTCCTCACTGGGCTTTTTTTCCCTGCTGGAGCCCCTGGCCTTTTAGCATCTTGCTTTTCCAACTAGGGTTGTAGCTTGGCTAGTAAGAATAATAATAATAGTCAACGAGAAAGGCAAACCAATGTCGTCTTCTATCCTGATCCCATAAATATTCTAAAACTAATCGGCTAAGGAAATCGATTAGTTTAACCAAGCTAATATAAGTGCAAACAAGATTGCAAATTATCATTATTATTACTTGCTAAGCCACAATCCTACTTGGAAAAGCAGGATGCTATAAAGCCCAGGAGCTCCAACAGGGAAAATAGCCCAGTAAGGAAAGGAAACGAGGAAATAAAAAAACTACGAGAGAACACGTAACAACCATCTCCGCGTTGTCAAGTGTACGAGGACAGGGAAGTGAAAAGGCCAGAAGAAGACTATTCGGTGTATGTGCATGCATATGTGAGCTGTGACCTAAGAGAGAGATCCAATGTAGTCCTGTTTGGACAGTCAAAGGACCCAATAACTCAAGTGGTAGTTATCTCAATGGGTGGCTGGTGCCCTGGCCAACCTACCACAACAAAATACCGTTGCCTTACCCATGATACGTCCATGTGGTTCCACCTACGCCGTGTACACGGCCAAGTTAGCCGGAGAGCCGGAATAAGGCTGCGCGTTAACGCCCCATTTCTCTGGGTCCAGTTCGAATGAGGCCTTTAGACAACGCTGCTCCTTGCAGAGATTCTCTATCTCGTCGATGTGTTCGTTGCCTCCGTAATACCTGTAAGAAGAAGAAACATTATATCGGTACTTTCTTCCTACATATAATATAAAGTATTTTGGGAGTACAGTATAGACAAAAGCAAAACTTTTTTTTTCTTCCTACAGTTATCCTTACATTAAAGGGTCGGTTACAATTTGGCAGTTTTTACAATAGCACGGCCTTGCAGCTATCATCAACCAAAGTTATTGGCAGTGGTTTTAACCCTTGACTACATAGTCCAACTGCGAGACAAAAAGAGTTTCCACAGATATTGGGAGATGTGCTAGTTGCCTCCGTAATACCTGCAAGAAACATTTTATTGGTACAGTATTCTAAATCCACTACTACTCCACCACGGCAGCTTATGTCTCGAAACCAGCTGCTCCTCGCCTTTCCCACAATCAATTTCAACTGTAAGCACATTTTTTGATAGACCTTTCGCTCGACGACCTTGACCTTTCACCTAAGAATTTCAAAATGGAATCCATTTCACGTCTCAAAATAACAATGAATTCGTCAAAGTTTCACTATACGAGTCAATTGTGGCCAGGAACTTGTTCACAAACAAACAAAAAACAAATGGGTGAAAACATAACCCTCTTCATTGGTGGAGGTTAAAAAAGAGAAATGGTTGGCAATATCTTTAAAACAATTGATCAAAAACCTCTTTATAAACTATTTGAAGTGCTGATAAGCAATGGTTTATCTGTATAGCACTTGATCAAATTAAAAACGCTTTCGATAAAGGTTTGACAACATCAGCCACTTTAAAAGGCAGCATTGTCAACACTTGATCTTTGGCTATACACAGCATCACCTATTGCAAAGTTCAGCTGCTGTCGCACGACGTCTCCTCCTCCTCCTCCTCAGCTTTCCGTCAAGTGTACGAGACAAATCATTCAAAGTACAAATGCTGTCTTATCTACTTATCAAGAGTGAGTCGGCCATAGTCCAAAAAACTTTGACATTATTAAAACACAAGTTAAATCCACCTCCAATTTAGTGTTCATTTCCTGCACCCCACAAAACTGAAGGTATTGACTCAACCAATGACCTCAAAGTATAAAGTCTAAAACCTGTTTATAACAAACAATGAAAAACCTACCTAAAATACTTTTATCTTCTGGGATTCTTACAATCGTATTGTCTCTATCATTTTCAAAAGACTCAAGGATTGCAATAAGGGGCACAGGAATGGAGGTATGAAGTTAGTAGTGTAGCCAGAGTCCAGGAGGCCACTCAATACAAGGTGGGGAGGGACTGGAGTCAAAACAAAAACAAAAAAAAAGGCCATATTAATATGACTACTAATAGCCAAGCTACAACCCTAGTTGAAAAAATAAGATGCTATAAGCCCAAGGGCTCCAATAGGGAAAAATAGCCCAGTGAGGAAAGGAAATAAGAAAATAAATGATAAGAACAAATTAACAATAAATCATTCTAAAAACAGTAACAATGTCAAAACAGATATGTCACGTGAACTAATAACGTCAAAACTGATATACGTCGTATATAAACTATAAAAAGACTCGTGTCAGCCTGGTCAACGTGAAAACATTTGCTGGTGCAACTTTGAACTTTACAAGTTCTTCTTCTACTGATTCAACTAGCCTAAGATTAGGAAGATCATTTCACAACTTGGTCTTCTTCCAATGCTGTCAAAACTAGAAAGTCAAGTTTGGTTTCCAAGCAGAAATACCTGACATAACAAGCAGTTGAAAAAATCACATTATTAAATACAATGGAAACGTTACGTAGTAAGCAGACCTAAACACGTGGTAGCCTTATACAATGGCTAACAGGCACCCCTCAAAAACATCAAATCCTGTAGCAGAACCATACAAACAGAGTAGCAGACATATAAGAATGCTCAAACCCAGAGGGGGTTTGGCCATGGAAAGAGAATGGGGGGAGTTTGGTTGGCCTGATTTTAATTTATGGAGATGGTTCTATCGTCAAGTAGAAAGGGTAACTATACCAAATATAAAACACGATTAGGAGGCAAAATTTAAGCGTATAGAGAAGGTTTGAAGGTTAAATGAAGAGGGTAACTATACGAAATAGATCATTGCCATGCAATTTGCTTCAACTAACCTTCTCTCTTAGGATGATGGCATAGACCTTGGGGTCCTCTTGGGAGAGGGGGTCTGGCAGAAGGTCATTTGCATCTCCGTTCATCATTCTGAGGAGATAACAGCGATTAGAACATATGCAGTAACATCATCACCACACAGTCACACCAGTAACACGTTTTCCCCTCACACCATTTTGCTTTTTCTTAAAATAAGTTCTATGTACAAGGCATTTCTAATAATTGGGTCTATAGTTGGGAATTATTAAATTTCTCTTAAAATTAGACATTTATGCCTTTACCAATTAGACCTATTATTGATAATATACATACATATATACATACACATAGACACACACACACACACACACACACATATATATATATATATATATATATATATATATATATATATATATATATATATATATATATATACTGTATACAAAATACTAATTAAAATAATAAACATCACAGACCAAATTTTGGATTCATTATAGTTTTATAGATAAAAAACATATAGTTTATCTTTTTAGTTATGAAAGTATTTCAGCAAATAATATCGGCTCATCATTATACTGTACTCCAGTTAGCCGATGGCCACTTTCTATGATGACAACATTCAGGGTACACACACGGACATTTTTATATCCTCATTTCCTTTCCTCACAGGGCTATTTTCCCTGATGGAGCCATCATAGGGCTTATAGCATCCTGCATGTCCAACTAGGGTTGTCTCGCACAATAACACAAGAATCCAGATTGGAAAAGATCGAATTTCAAAGATTCTAATGACTAAATTTTCCTTTTCCTATAAATATATAGCTTGATACTAATGTTAGAAACAAACAGTAATAATAATATTATTATTATTATCATTAGCTAAGCTACAACCCTAGATGGAAAAGCAGCATGCTATAAGCCCGAGGGCTCGCTCCAAAAGTGAAAATAGGCCAGTGAGGAAAGGAAATCAAGAAAATACGAGAGAAGAAATGAACAACTCAAATCAAATATCCTGAGAACAGTAACATGAAAACAAATCCTTCATATACAAACTATAAAGAAAGATTTATGTCAGCCTGTTCAACATCAAAACATTCACTGCAAGATTGAACTTTTGAAGTTCTACACATTCCACTACCCTAAGATTAGGAAGATCATTCCACACCTTGGTCGTCGTCGCAGCTGGAATAACACTTCCATAATACTGTGTAGTATTGAGCCTCATGATGGACAAGGCCTGACTATTAGAATTAACTGCATGCTTATTATTACAAACAGGATGGTACTGTCAAGGAAGATCTGAATGCAAAGGATGGTCAGAATTATAATAAACAATGACAGAAAAAAACATTCTTAAGGAGAAACTTCAAGAATAATGGTCGTCAGGGCCAGCGTCGATATAATATCTTATAAAAAGAGGCTGGTGCAAGACTACAGGAACATGGCCGACAAATCATCGCTTTAAACCTAAAATTGTTGGAAATTTTGGCCTCAATTTTGCCCGTGACATATTTTTGGCAGACAGTCAATCAGTTCCACAGTTGACATGGTTGTAACAGTAGTGAGTATCTCAAGTATTGCATCTCAATGGTCTGGGATGCCAGTCTATAAGCTGCTGCTGCTACCACCCCGGGACCAACAGAATCGGTCCACACTCTTCTTACCTGTATCCAAAGCCGTTGTTGTTGTTCCGAAGCGTGGCCTCTACTAAGGGTTAGGCTGCCAGGGCTGTTCCGAAGCGTGGCCTCTACTCTGGGGGGGGGGGGGGGGGGGGGCTGCCACGTTCGGAAAGGCGTAGTACTGCCAGACTGTGCCGCCAACCTCCTCGGCCAGGGGAGGGCCATAAAGGGTGTACAGTTGTTTTTCGACTAGCATCGTTATCCTGCAAAAGAGACGCAGATTAGGGTTGAGGAGTTACAGGAGATTTCATAATTCAATGACAGGAAATAACAGAAACAAATATTACTGTATCAATAATTTGACGTAGAAAACTAAGCATATATAAGAGTGAATAAGTCAATATTTTCATTGTAAGAATTTTTACAAATCTATTCATCATAAACCTATTTTCATATTAATATTAAAAAGCTAATTGCAGTTTAGTTCAAACTAGAAAATATAAATGTCATTATATAACAGGATTAATGAGGTGGAATCATTTCAATATTTACCAACTATGATCTCTAATAAAGCATCTTTAGGATTAGAATTGAAAGAAAGATTGAAAAATGCAAATCAGACAATGGATAGGGTAAGTCAAATTTGGAAATCAAATGGCCTGAAACTACATATAAAAATCAGGCTCTATAACAGTTTAGTGAGATAGTACTACTCTATGGACGCGAGTCCTGGTATGACAATGAAACGATATCCAACACATTTTGTGGATTTGAGAAAACTCTCTCAAAAGAATATTGGGAGTTAAATGGCAGGACAGGATTAGAAATAAAATTATAAGAGATATTACTCGACAGTCATCATAAGTGGATGAGATCATGGTGATAAGGGGTAGATGGAGATGGTTTGGGCATCATCCTCCTCCTCCTCTTTGCATTCCCCAAGAGAGATTAGTTTACCAAACTTTCAACTGGGCCCCACAAGGTGCTCGAAGAATGGGAAGACCCGGAGGGGGGGGGGGGCCTACACGCCCGAGGAGGAGGAGGATTACGAAGCGCGTAGTGGATGACGAGTGGACAAGTATTGCTTTAAAAGCTCCTCAAGATAGAGACGCGAAATCTAACCGAGGAGAATACGATGAAGATATAACAAAAATACCATGAAATGTGAAAACTGCGAGTGACTCCTTGGGTAACAGCAGTAGTATTTCCAAACACTATAATTCTGCAAACCTTAAAACAAATCTGTTTCAAAGCCTTCATCAAAAAGCCACAAAGATAAACACCTCTGCAAATTCAGGACAGATTTCCTAGTTATAAAACAGAGTTAAAAATAATTTCTCGGCAACAAAACACCAGTAAGACACAAGAATTCTCAGTTATGATACAACACCCAATCAAATCATTTGCCAGCTAAACAAAATCTAATAAAAGCCAGATTTTTCATTTCTGACAGAGCTGATAGGAGATTTCTCAGTCATACAAAATCATTATTATTACTACCTAAGTTACAACCCTAGTTGGAAAAGCAGGATGCTATAAGCCCAAGGGGTCCAACAGAAAATATAACCCAATGAGGAAAGGAAATTACTATACGAGAGGTAATGAATCATTAATTTCTTGAGATTAGTAACAACGTTAAACTAGATCTGTTTTAAAGGTTCAAAGGCCACTCGTGAATGGCAGAGGCAAGGGACTACAGTGACATTGCTGCTGCTGCTGCCCTATCAAGCAGGACAACAAAGCCCTACAGACTGACCATATAGCCTATACATATGATCAGCGCCCAAGCGCCCTCTCCCCCCCCAAGTTAAGATCAAGAAGGGGCAGGCAATGGCTGCTGATGACTCGGCAGATAGACCTAAATGCTCCTCCAAACGCAGCCCCCATCCTTAGCTCACAAGGAGGGTGGTGAGGTTGCAGCGACCAAAGTAACCAACAAGTTTGAGCGGGACTCTATCGATCCCCAGTCTGGTGTTTACCAGTCAGGGACATTTATCACATCGGCCACCACAACTCTTAAGTCTTAACGGGAGAGAGAGAGAGAGGGCACGTCCACACACTACCCAGCCAAAAGCAAAAGTGGTTACTCAACCCACAGGTGTGAGTCAACGGGATAGCTAGTCTACCCCAACCCCCTCCCGCTAACTAGCGGATGGGGTAATAATCCCTCACTAAAATTGTCTCGGCTGGTTTTCGGCGTTGCCGAGAGCAATACCCTATATATAGCCGAGGTTTGTATCTGTGTCGGAACAAACATATATCCAAGTCACATAACTGGCAGGCAGTTAAAGAAGATTACAAGTCGCAAATATAGAAAAACCTTACATTGGTGACACAAGACCCTGTCAACGCAAAGAGCAAATGCGCAGTAGGCAGAAACTTACCAATTTTATGACTGGATGGTGATCGTGAGAGAAGGTAACGTCATAGCAAGGGGTTTACCCCCAGGCCAACCACTGAAGTGATAATAGTGTCCATTGCCATGGCAACGGATGGCCCTCTAAGCAGTCAAATGCCAGTCCGTGTGTTTCCCAACGGATTATGCTGCCTAGCATTTTTCTTCGTTCCGACAGGCAAAGCTTTGGCTTTCCCAATTGCTGAGAAGAAGAATCCCACCACGCCACGGTTGCCTCCCTGATGAGTGTCAAAACAATTAAAATAATGCAAAAATCAAAACTAATAGATGGAGTACAATGAACAATATATTGTAAATGTAAATATAATACACTAGCAATTTACGCTAGAAAAATATTCATTACTGAATGAAAACAAGACCGCAAACAACTCGGATACTATACTGCTGAATAATGAAAAACCTTATTTAAGATGCGAGACTTTCATTCACTATTCATGGGACCATCTCTGTCCCCACTTGGTGATAGACGAGAAAGAAATTGAAATGGTAAGCTCCTCGTCTTTCCTCTAGTGTTATCAACCAGGCCCAAAACTGTCTCTTACCAATACAGTATAAAACTTGTAAAGTTCAAATTTGTAGCAAATGTTTTCACGTTGAACACGCTGACACGAGTCTCTGTAGTTTATGTATGAAATGTTTTGATGTTACTGATTTGAAAATATTGAAATCATTGTTCATTATTTCTCATTTTGTTTATTTATTGCATGATTTCCTTTCCTCACTGAGCTATAAAGGTACATTTTTGGGAAAAAGTCGCCTGCCCCCAAGGAAAATCCGCAAGTTTCCTCACCGTCCGGGTCATAAAGGCAAGTCATCATTCAACAAAAGTCATTATACTGTATTGGGTTTGTGACCTGTTCACTTCTAGGTTAGGTTAGGTTAGGTTAGGTTAGGTTGGTTTGTTAGGTTCTGTAACCTTTTTATATATTATGTAAAGGGTATATGGAACAATTCTTTAAAACACACATGATAATATTACCCAAGCATTGCTATCGTTAGCGATGTCTTTGCAATGTTGTTAACACTGTGTATCATTGGTAAACGTGGCTAATTTTATCGTTAGTAGTACATAACGTGAGGTTTGTGACCTGGCAACTCCTCCAAGGTTAGGTTAGGTTAGGTTAGGTTAGGTGGGTTTGTTAGGTTCTGTGTAAACGGTATATGGAAAAATTCTTTGAAATACACATCGTAATATTACCGTAACATTGGCAACGTTAGCAATCCCACCCAACGTTGGTAACACTGTGTATCATTGGTAACATTTCTAACGTTATCATCGTTCTCAGTACATAAGCGAGTCGAGTGACACCGGTGAACGAGTCATTATACTCAAACATTTTTACAACATATATAACAAGAGTGATTATATTTAAACATTTTAACAGAAAATATATGTTTTCCTGTAGAAAATAATAACGTGATTTAACCGGCTTTCGCCTTCATTTCATCCGTAATAACACCAGCAGCAGCAGCAACCGGTTGGGCAACCTAAAGTACGAAGAAGAAGCGTTCATAAGATGACCTCCTCTTCTCCACAGATAACAACCAAAGTGGTATGTGATGAACATTTAATGAAAAACAGTGAATATGTTCCAAATACTGAAAAATTGTATCCACTATTCAACTGGAAACTCATTTGGGAACATGTCAATAATAAGTATATAGAAAATAAAAGTACAAGTAGTTTTGTTTAAGTATGTTCATGAAATTTCAAGTACAAATGATAAGCTAGTTATGAAGAAAATCAAAGATGTTAAGGAATGCAGTTGTGGATACATAGAAGCTAATATTATGCATTTGGTATAATAGTACTGTCCTTTGGTTAAGAATTTGTCGTCGTCCTGGGTATTGGAATTGCTTAGAAAATGTTGTTGTCAATTGAAAACTAATAAAAAACATTAAGGATTATAAAACTAGGTTTTGAAGCTAACTCAAAAAGAGATGAAAATACAGCAATGGTAATATTATTAGCAGATTTGATTTCAAGTATTAGGGTTGCAGCTTGGATGGCAAGACAATTGGGAATAAATGCTGAACAGCAAATTATTAAGTGTATCAAGAATAAACTGTTGAATACATTTAATGTCAATATTATTGTGTATAAGAATCATGTTCAAAATATTTTCACAAAGATTT
>NW_027171839.1:61227-117196 GCF_036898095.1 Palaemon carinicauda
AAAAGGTGATGACTTTTGTTACTTGTAGAAGGTAATGGTATCTTTAAATGAGTCATTTACAGTGTCTGTATGTCACTTGGAGGTTCATTGACACTGTTCTTCTTAAACTGGAGTTGAGTGGTTCTTGTTCTTGCAGTTGGCAATGGAAGGGAGTATTATCGATAGCTGAAATGAATGAATGCTGGAACGCTTTAGTATTCTTTGTTGTTTGTTGTTATAGTTGCCGTTACTCTGCTGCAGAAGCAGTCGTGTAAAGTACTGTGCATTGATAGCCCGGCTTACGTCGTTACCTTAGGTTAATGTTTTGTACAGTCACTAATAAATGAGTGAATCATGAAAGAAAGTGAAAATTGCAATATATATAGATCTGAATCAATTATGTATAGATACATGAAGGTCATTGGTTCTTCAGAGTGTTAGGGCATTTATTGATACATTATTACTGATTATTGTTCATTAAGACTTGAGTTGGGAAACACTTAAGACTTGAAATACTGTAGTCAGGCTTGGCTTGAGTTGGTTTCAGGTCTCAGGAGTTTTCTAGACAGAATTCCATCGAAAGCATACAAGTACAGAGGGTAGGTTCCACCAAGCTGTTTGTGGGTCAAGTTTGTTCTTCTGACACTATATACAAATGGCTACGCTATTTACACTGTAGTATTATTAATATTATTATTATTATTATTATTATTATTATTACTTGCTAAACTACAACACGAGTTGAAAAAGCAGGATGCTATAAGCCTGGGGGCTCCAACAGGGAAAATAGCCCAGTAAGGAAAGCTTATCATTTAATAATAATAATAATAATAAATAGACTATTTTAAGAACAGTAACAACATAAATATCTCCTATATAAGCTATGTAAACTTTAAAAAACAAGAGGAAGAGAAATAAGAAAGAATGGTGTGTGTGCCTGAGTGTATCCTCAAGTAAGAGAACTCCAACCCAAGACAGTGGAAGACCATGGTACAGGGGCTATGGCACAACCCAAGGCCATAGAACAATGGTTGATGTTGATTTCTTATTTGAAAACTTTAGAAAAAAAATATTTTGTTTGTTCCTTTTCACATGATCTGTTGAGAATATTTGTTTATGTCATCTTTCTTCCCATTTTGAATAATGAACAGCTCACAAATTGAGGCGAATTGGTAAGGGTAGTCACCCACAAATAGTCAAATATTCTTTGTTATAGGAGGACCAAAAGGGTTCAAGTTTTATTGGTCCCATTTGAATGGAATAGGTCTTTGTAAGGGTCATAATGACTAGCTAGTCCTGGTTTCCTACGAGAGAAGCAGCAGCAGTTGCTTTATGGTCGAGATGGACCACTCTCCTCCTTTTGATTTGATCTAGGGGCTGTGGTCAATTGGATGATAAAAGTCCTCCTTCAGCCACTTAACCTCATACACACACACACATGGCAGCAGCAGTGTTTTCCATCGAGGCTGCTATTGCATCAGCAAGCTGCTGCTGCTGCTGCTCAGAGAGTTCGTTCTTCTTTGGAAAAACTGCTGCTGCTGCGTTACAGGAATCTCTGCTGCTGCTGCTGCTGCTGCCGCTGCCTTTTGATCCCCCCAACCCCCAACCCCCTCGTTCCAGGTCCTCTGAGACGGCGTTGTTCAGTGACGGTCTTAATGCGTATGATGCCTTCGCTCCCTTCTGCTTCTTGAATCGTCAAGTCATCAGAGAATTGGCAAGGCCGCGTCATTTGGGGGGTAAGAAAGGTCCCACGTGACACGTGTAGTGCTTTCACATTGCTACTATAGGCTGTGAGTAAAGGGGTCGGGCTCTATTTCTTCACAGTTTTCTGCTGTTGTTCCAGAAAATTAGACTGTTTTTGGAATCCAGGCTAATGTCTATTATGTGCTGTGTACCAAACTGCAAAGGGAATTGCCCAAAGGGAGAGTTTTCCTTTCCAAATGCTGATGAAGAAAAAAGCCAATCCGTCTCCATATCAATCGACTTACTCATGCTGACTTCTTCCCCCACTAATCAGGCTTATATTTGAAACGGACTTGGAATGACCGAGGTGGTCCATCGTAAGCCAATGTACAGATGTCTGGATACCTGCTAAGGTTCCTCTACAGCTGGCTGTCTACCAGGAAAAAAGCGGACCATGTTTGGCAATTGTTACTTCTCCAATTAATCTACCTTCAGATTTTCTCATCTTTCTCTGCTGATAGAAGCTCCTCATAGACCTTTCTTCATTGTAGTCAATGTGTGTACTCGTGAGGATCTTGTGCGTTCCCCGTACGCCTTCGAGGCGTGCGTAGGACAGAGATCTATCGCTGGAGCCTCCAGTCTTTCCGCTAGTCTTGGCTTTGGCAAATTGTTTGCATGTCCTCACTAGTCGTAGCTACTGTACTTGGTTAGTTTTCAGCGGTCGTTCCATCTTTGCCAAAGCTGTACTGTACTGTACTCGCATTCAAGAACTCTGGTTTGTACAGTTATGAAATCACAAATTGTTGTCACCAGCTTCGTAAAGTTTCAGATGTGAGAAATACAAAGCGAGGCTCAGAATACCAAATGTCTTGGGTTGATTTTTTCCATGTACTTTAATGTTAGATCAATTTTCAATTATTTTACCATTTCTTATATATTGTTTTTGAGCTAGTTTTTGTATCAACAGGAGACTGTGTGTGTGTGTGTACATGAGTTATAATTCCATGCTTTGTGTTTCTTCTATCTATTTGCTTAATGTCTCTCTCTCTCTCTCTCTCTCTCTCTCTCTCTCTCTCTCCGTTTATTAATTTATATACTTTTCCAGACTGACCCCGAGGGCAGCACTGCCGTTGCGAATACCAGCACAGTCTCCAAGGATGGGGGAGGCGGAGGCGGGGCCTCAGCAGACGCCGAGCACGACCCTTACTTCGAGCTGGTCGTTTCCCTGCCGGAAATTCAGGTCAAGACAAACGAGGAAGAGGAGGACGAGATGGTGAGGCTGTGAGCAATTACATTTTTTTTTTTTTTTTTTTTGGTCTTTTCAGAATGACAACTTTAATTACATGTACAAAGAAGTCATTACATAATTGAAGACATGCTGTGTGAAACTCACACACATGAAGATGCTACATAAGTTTATGTTAAGAGTTTTGACACTTAATTTTCTTTTGAATGACTTCAATAGAATGATTTTCCATTCGTAAACTAATACCAACATTTCATCTTTAATATGAGTATGCTTTGAGAGAAGTTAGATTCCTGTATTAAGATGTAACGATGTGTCGTTAGCTTCCACTTTTATTTTCGGTGCCCGGATAGTTCATTTTGACTTTGAACATCCTTACGTGGCTGTTTTGATCATATGCTGTTTCCTTTAGACAAATGTATTGGCTGTTGGTCGTGTCCAAGGGATGTTCAGAAGGAAGGATTTGCTGTCGTTTTCTGGAAACTGTAGCGGAGTGACGGCGGCACTCCTGTTTGCTGTTTTATTGCCTCCCCATAGTGGCTTTATGATGTCGACTTTATTTCTAAGGAGGTTGGCATTCATTAGACAATGAATGGTGTGCTTCGTCAGAAGAGGAAGGAAGTTTGGCCGCTTAGGATTGTGAAGCGGAAGGGTTCGGTCTCCTTCTCTCACCTTGCGTACCTTCCCCATGAGAAATGTCTCTTCTATGATAATGGTCTTGAGTACGCAAGTCAGGACTAAGAAGTAGGATCGACTGGCCCTTCTCCTTCCTGGTGTGCAGCAGCAGCAGCAGTCGCTCTATTATGCACTTGATTGCTAAATGCTACACGGTGGAGCATTCTCAACAAACCAATGTTAGTGTTGTTTTGTACTTTTGTGCTTTCATACCTCCTCCTCTCACCCATGATCTTTTCATAATTTGACTAACCTGATGGAGGAGGAGAGACAGCCAGAGTCATTGCCTTCTCTTTTGTATTTCATTTTTGGGTTGAATTAAACTTCCTCTGGGGATCTTTAATTTATGATCTTTTTCATTCTATATCACTGACTTGGATGCACCTTCGTTCAGTTAGTTGTTTGCGCGTGTTTCGTAAGATTTCTCATCATTTGGACCAATCTCTGCATTGAGGTGTCCCCAGTCTCGTTTCAGGGAATATTCTACTGAAATTCCAGTTGAATAAAGCTTTGGTAGCTATAGGTTGTTCCTCCTCAACTGTCAGCGAGTCCCTGATAGTGACCTAGTCTAATACCTCCCTTGTCGTCTTCATAACTAGGTCGTTAAGAGGTTAGCAATAATACTCGCTTTCACACCAGGACAGGATCATAGTGTTTTGTCATTTCCCCGGGATAGTACACATTTTTCCTCCGGGGGAGGGGTCTCCCCCATTAAAAGATGATGATTTGTGTTCGTTTAGGAAGAACAAACGAGAAATGTTTCAAGATGTTTTTTCCCTTAGGTTACAAACCCAAATATGTCAAGTTAAACTTCCTTAGTCAACTTTCCAAGTGAGTTTTGCAAACCTCTCGGTAATGTTAACGAACGACGATACTTCTGTTCGTGACTTAGGTCAACGAGTAGGTGTCTTTTCACGGACCATTGACGAGAGCTGGTGCACTCTTAGGAAGAAAGCAAGGCAGTAGAGGTGTCTCCAAGGGTCATCCAGGCGCCAGAAATTTTAGGAAAACACACACTGGGTATAAAGGGTCAGTTGTCATTTCTTCCTTCAGTGGGAGCTCGGTGACCTTTCTGGCTGGGGGGGGGGGGGGGGGTGTCTTCTCCTATTAAAAGACTGATTTGTATAGTTAGGAAAAATACAAATGATTTTGACTTTTGAATTTGATGTCTTTCTTCTTCCTCTGCTAATTATATTTGTAAAGAAATGCCTTTCAGTAAATCATAAATCTCAAATGAATAGAAACAGGTTTTCAATGTTATCTTAATGAAATCATGTTTGTACTTTTCTGTTATCAGTTCAAGATGCAATTTTAACAACTGCAACTATCAATTGTTTTCATTTTGGTTTTGTTAGCGGTTTTAAAGGTCCCGACGGTGTCACGATGATGCTCGCATGTAGTTAGTTAACAGGGTATTGTTTATATGATTTCGCTCGCTATCACCTAATCCTTGAAGAAAAGAACCAGAGTTCTATGCACTCTCGACTAGTTTCCTATTAAAATGCGTATCGAATAACAGACGAATCAGCTGTTGACGCTGACGATCCACAGCCATCTTTATACCTGATGTATACAAAGATATTGAATGTCAATATTGGTCAATGTACTATTGTCAAATCATTTGAATAGCTTCATTTGTTATTACATACATACATACATACATATACCAAGGCACTTGCCCCAATTTTGGGGGGTAGCCGACATCAACAAAGGAAACAAAAACAAAAAGGGGACCTCTACTCTACGTTCCTCCCAGCCTTTTGTTATTTAACCTTGAAAATGTTTCTATTTTGTACTATCTTAGAGCAAACCACATTCACAAATAAAAAGCCTCTATGTACAGTCAACATTGACATGTATTGGTGCACATTTATTCGTCAAATTAGATGACTTTTTTTCGGTACTAAATTAAAAACTAGAATTCATTTTGCTCGTAAGCTAAGATAGATTCTTTTTAACCCTATATTCAAAATAACAAAATCATTTGCGGTTTAGCCCAGTGACGAGTAAGTTGGGCTCGAACCGCTTTTCAACTTGTTGCCTCTCGTGGAAGCAATGACCGACGTAAGGCGAGGAACGCCTGTACACGAAGAAGACTACTCGAACCAAATACTGAGAAAGCTCTTGTCATTAGAAAAATAAAGCATTAGTATTGCATTGGAGTGCCTCATCGATTCATGGCAATTCTGACCCTGTACAAAGTAAATAGAAACCTCCTCCTTTAAAGAAACGTATTCAAACAATGTTAGAACTGAATATTGATTTCCTATGTTATAAGTTAGTCATGGGTTATTTGATCTTGCTAAAACATTGAGGATCTTGATGTCATTTAGATCATTTCTAATGATTGTACTGTATTCATAAGAAATCTTATTCAGCCTGTGGATGTAACTTTATCTTTGCTTCGACAGGCAGGCGGTGCAAGCTGTTCCCTTACAACACACTGGAGACCCCGGCTGAATGGAAGGAGAGAGGAACCGCCGCACATGTCAAGATACTGAAGCACAGCAAAAAGAAGACGGTGAGAGTAATAACGTATTTCGGCTCTCCACTCATGAATGGCGGGAGGGGGGGGACAGTAACTTTGCCCTGACCCTTGGTAGTAAGGTTTATATTTGAGTCAGAACAATGACAAATTTGGAAGTGATTTGTATTCTTTATAACGAGGCCAACCTGTAGCTATTTTTTTCAAAATATGCCCTCCCATCACCTGTCCCCCAATAGATTCTGCCTTAAATAAAGTGACGATACAACACAGATTTGTATGAGGGGGATATCATAGTCCACAAATGCTATCAAAGGTGGATTTTGATATTCTATGCATTGGTGTACGTCTCAAAATGAAAATGTGGTCGGTGAAATTTCTACCTTGACTAAATCTTGCTTGTTTGTCTCTCAGTTTTTCATCAACCCTTTTCTCCAGTCTCTTTAGAATAAACATACTCTATATTTTTGAAACTGACGTACGTGTAATGCCTCTGTAATTAATGCAATCATTCAGGTCTCCTTTTTTTCACAAACACACTTCAGGTTTTGCCTCTTCGTGCCAAATTCTACTAAATAATCTTGTAAGTAGTCCGAGAGACGTTTCATTTTCAGCCAGTATCATGTGGGTAGTTATTCCATCGTATCCAGGGGCTTTCCATCTCTTCTTGCGTGCACGCATATCCATCTAGATATTAAGCAATCGTTTGTGACGGGTCGCGTGCAATCATATAGAATATATTAATATCTTCTTCCACCCACAGGTCAGAGTCCTGATGAGACGGGACAAGACGTTGAAAATCCGCGCCAACCACTACATCACCCCCTTCGTGGAGCTTAAGCCAAACTGCGGCAGTGACAGAGCCTGGGTCTGGTCGGTCCCTGCCGACTTGGCCGACGAGGAACCCAAGCAGGAACTGTTTGCTGTCAGATTTGCCAATGCACAAAGTAAGTCTCATTTTTGTAGGTCACTTTATGGTGTTGAAAACTAACTCAATACAAGAGGAAGGCCAAAGTTTGGGGATGGATGGGGTGAAGAAAGCTCTGGGTGATAGGAGGATAGATGTGAGAGAGGCGAGAGAGCGTGCTAGAAATAGGAATGAATGGCGAGCGATTGTAACGCAGTTGCGGTAGGCCCTGCTGCTGCTGCTGCCTCCGATGATGCCTTAGATGACCGCGGAGGTAGCAGCAGTATGGGACTCAGCATTATGAAGCTTCATCTTACGTGTTTACTTGTTTTGGGTTTAAATCCAACCCTCCACTCAAGTCGAGTGAACTACTTCTCTTTGGGTCCATATTAATCATCTAACGAAACATTTTCATTATAACTTATACAATTCTTTGATTGTAGCATCTTCCAAATCATATGATCTTGTGAAAAGTAATGTCTTTAGTTTCTTCTTAAATTCAATTGCTCCCTTTAGGTCCTTCATTTCAGTTGGCAGTTTATTATAATGTCTAGGCGGATAACGGGGGAGGGTGGGCTGTGGCACCCTAGCAGTACCAGCTGAACTCGGTTGAGTCCCTTGTTAGGCTGGGAGGAACGTAGAGAGTAGAGGTCCCCTTTTTTTGTTTTGTTTCATTTGTTGGTGTAGGCTATCCCCCAAAATTGGGGGAAGTGCCTAGGTATATGTATGTATAATTTTTATCTGGAAAGATTTTTTATTCTAAATTCAATCTTGGTAAGAATTAGAACTAGTAATTAAGCCTTTAGGCTTTCTAGAAATTTTTTTAAACTATTCTTCTATGCTCAATAGTTAGGCCAAATGCCCCTAAATCCATATAGGCCTACACACTTGCCAATCAAATTTAAGAAAAACATTAACATGAAACTTATTTATAATTTTCATTCTAATAACTTATGATACTAAACATCAGTATAGATAGTACAGATAACTCTGCTTAGATGATATAGAGAATAGCATAGATGTCTTAAAAGCAGGATGCTATAAAGCCAAGGGCTCCAAGGGAAAAATAGTCTAGTGAGGAAATAAATAAACTACAGGAGAAGTAATGAACAATTGAAATTAAATATTTTCAGAAGTCACAACATAAAAATAGATCTTGGATGAATAAACTGTAAAAACTGGTTTAAAAGAAAACTAAGCGAGATAAGATAGAATAATGTGTCTGAGTGAACCTCCAAGCAAGAGAACTCCAACCCAAGACTGGAAAACCAATGTTGGCTACATTGTATTAACTTGGACTAAATCAAGACTTTAATTTCGGAGAGAACGTGGCTGAATGATTGTACTTTATAGTGATCACTTCAAAGTTAGGTTAATTCACTAAAAAGAAATTTTTATGAATTAAAAGAAAAAAAAAACTATGGTTCGTCCAGAACTCACCCTATACTACGAATATGTTTTTAAATGATTATGTATATACGTATCAACATTAATGTTTCCCAATGTAGGCTATATTGCATTTTAATTTTTTATTGGTCATTTATTCATAATATTATGGACATTTAATAAAAATAATAATTATTTTGGTTGAATTTATATTTTACTATATGAAATTGTGCCAGCCAGAAATGAAAAATTGTAATGTCTTTCATGTATGAGTAATATAATGTAGCATACATTTAGTTAAATATTATAATAAAGTAATAATTATAATAAGATATAGTATTTGTAGTATTAACATAAATAATTTTACCATATCATGATGAATTAAGTTATAATAATATACTGAAAACCATCACAATACACAAAAATGACCCAAGAAATGCCAGCATATGTCTTAAAATTTTATATTCCGTATTGTATTTCCACATAGTGAGACCTAAAACAAATAAAAAATATAACTAAAATTTATATATAACTCTTTAAACAAGTTATAAAACTCTCATATAGCATAGATAAGTATTTAAAAATGAAAAATAAATTGAAAAACTGGAACCTTTTTAACTTTTCCTCCGGGTTTTGGATCCCGAGAAAAAATGTAAACAAAGCCAAGACTCAGAGAATTGATTCGTCATATATATATGAAATTAAAGGTAAATTATGAATTATTTTGTATTAATATGATATAATATAATACTAATGACTTAATAATTAAATAAATTACCCCCAACATTATATATTAGGCTTAAAAAATGTCTTTTTTAGGCTTAGCATTGCTGGTAAAGAAATATGCTTTTACGGTCATGTGTACCCTAGGATTGTCTGTGTTTTAGGGCAGTGTTTTTACGTGTTTTGTTTGCTATTTTAGTTGTTTTTATTGTTTTTTAATCATTTGGGACAATATTCTAGCCCGTGGAAGGATGGATCCATGACTATTGGCCCTAGACAACCCTGGCCATATTGAGGCAACTTGTAGATTAAGGCATTGTTTTACTTGTTTTGTTTGTTATTTTGGTTGTTTTTATTGTTTTTTAATCATTTGGGACAATATTCTAGCCTGTGGGAGGATGGATCCAGGACTATTGGCCAAAGACAACCCTGGCCATATTGAGACTTGTCCCAGAGGATGCCTCTTTGGTCATGTGTACCCTAGGATTGGCCAAGTATATTATATCATTATTTTACTTCTTTTAATATTTTGATTATTTTTATTGTTTTTAATCATTTGGAACAATATTTTAGCTATATTTATATAATTTATTTACACTTAAAGATTAAAATCGGAATTATTTATAAATGAAAAATATGAAAATCAATATACATAAATAAAAGACTTCTGTTAACAATGACTGTACTGTTAATTCAAATAGCATGTACAGGGCTGTTAATTCTCTATATGATTTCCAGTATTATAAATAAAGGTATAGATAATAACAGGTTAAAATATGATGTTTTTTGTCAATATATTGTTCTTTTATTCTACTAAATAGAATGCAAAAATTTACAAATTTTTTGTCAAAAAAAGAAAAAAAGCTTTAATTCTTTCATCATCTTTGATTCAGCTGGAAATTTTATCTTGAACTGATCGTGTGTATTTTTCTTTCAGATGGAGGAGTTTCATCATTTGTGCTGGGGTGTATGTATAATAACGGCCATCTGTATGATGATAAAGTATACAGCAGTGTAAGGGGGTCGCAGGGGGCCGTCAGCCCCCCAGTTAGGTAAGTAGGTAAGGACATGGCTTGTATGTTAGGTTAGGGGGGGAAAGGTTAGTTTAGTAGGCGTCCATAATTTATGGTAACCGGAGGACTGACCCAGGCAGAGGATTGACCCATAATCTCGGGTAAAACTGACCCAGAGTCGTTTGGAGGACTGACCCACAAACTTTATACTATAGTGCATTTATTATAAAAGTTATTTGATTAAATATAATATCATATGGATTCCATATATCATTAACACTTGTATGTTGTAATAAAAACTTTTGGTAAATTGTATATAAGAAATCTATACTTAAATCAAATCAATCTGGCTAATGGGTGTGACCTGGGAAGGGGGTCTGGGGACTTGCCCCGGCCAGGGGTTGTGACCTGGGAACTACTAGGTTAGGTTAGGTGGGTTTTATTAGGTTCTGTACAGCTTAACTCCTGAAACTGGTTTTGCTCCTGTGCAAAATACAAACCGTCCGCTCTTTACTATGGAGGAGTATTACGGCAAAGCTAAAACCAGCCGATAAAGCTTTTTTTTCACGGTGTAACAGCCCGCCTCTAGGTAGTGGTCACACCAGCACTAGTGACTAACATTCACTTTCTATTTCAGCTCGGTAAATACATAGTCTTTCTCTCTCGCCAACCTTTTTAACCGGTTTTCGGTTAAAAGTAACTGGCCTAATGATTAATAAAATGCCCATTTGTTTTGAGCTGCCTTCATTGGGGCTCACGGGTTCCCTGTGCAAAGAAGGTTGTGAGGTACGAGAGACAGACCATAGCCGAGTGATGCTTTATTCCTGAGACGGGCAGAAGTACATTGACCTGTGCTATCCATCGTTTCTCAAGTTGAACGTAGAGTAGGAAAAGACGTAGGACCCAAAGGGGTTGGTGATGGCTGTCTTTGGGATGTCATCGGGCTGAATGGGGACCTGAAAATAAGACTTTTAAGAGATCTATCTTGGAGAAAATAGTGGCCCCGTGGAGGGCCCGGTGAGATCCTGCATGTTTGGCAACGGGTAGTGGTCAGGTGTCGTGGCCAGATTTAGGAGTCTATAATCACCGCAGGGCCTCCATGTGTAGTGGAGAGGCCTACAGCCTGAACCCCTTTTTACATATTCCCATGCTCTCCGTCTTCAAGGCTTGTTTGGCGTCCTGTAGCTTCTGCGGAGGGAGGGTTCTGAGCCTGCAGTGGGTTATCGGGCCTGTCGTAGAGATATGGTGGAATATCCCATGCTTGGCAGGGAACCCCTTCAGTTGGCGGAGCTCGGGTTTGAAGACCTCCGGAAATTCCTGCGGCAGGCGGCCGTATTCATGGGGCGTGACTGAGCACACCCTGGGAAGGCTGGGCCCGCTGGAGAGGTGGTGGGACTGGTAGGTCTCCTGCTCGACTAGTCGTTTGCGACGCACATCTACCAGCAGTCCGTGGTGAGCGAGGAAGTCGGCGCCTAGGAGGGGCACCTTGACGTCTGCGATCAGGAAAGGCCAGTTGTAATTCCGGGCTCATGATGGATATCCTCAGTGTCCTTGTCCCGTAACAGGGGATGGGGCTGCCGTTCGTGGCAACCAGAGCGGCCCTTTCGTCTGATTGGAGGCCTAGGTCATTCTTTGAAGGTGGGAACGTTGACACTGTAGCGCCGGTATCCACTAAGAACCTTTTTCCTGAGTTTACGTCGAGGATTTAGAAGCCCGTGTGATCGGGCCTCGCCTGCTCCACGGTTGCTTGTAGGCATGGTTGCCCACCTAGTTTTTTTAACGGGCGCATGGTTGGACACACTTTCGCGCCCCTTTCCCCCAGACTTGGTGGTGCTTGCTGTTGCTCCTGCTTTTTTTTAGAAACTAAGTTTTTTTCTTCTTTTTTTCTTAGTATCATTGTTTTTTTTGTTTCCTCAATAAGTATTTAGTACTTACATAACCTGAAATCGGCTTACCTCCGAATAATAATATGCAGTTACCTTTTTAGCTGGGTCCCCTTGTCCAGTATAAAGTCAAGGGGTGGTGCCCAGTGCTCCTTTCTCTTGACCTGATTTTTGGGTATTCCACCGTATTACCTTTTTGTGTAGTGAACGTTAGTGTGTGGTCGGCATTCGGACACTCGGCAGTTTTGGTGCTACCTCTGGCCACAGTCCGCAAACCACTGCAGCGCTGCTGGCGATGCTGCTGCTGTTGTCCACGCGGCGAGAGCCTTGGGCAGGATTATTGGGGTCGGCCGCTGTGGATCCTGTTGACCCCTACTTCGTCTGGCTCCTCCGTGACGGCGTTGACAGAGGTGGTGGCGCGTATCTGGCAGTCTAGGCTGCCAGGTGGAGTTTGTTGGCTTTCGCGACCAACGATGGCACGTCCAGGTCCTTGGCGCCCTCCAACTGGGCTCGGATACTTTTGGGAAGGCGACGGAGATCTACCTTGACAGGCTTATCCCCTTGGGCCGCCCATCACTGTCGAGCTCATTCTGCTGGAGGATGTTCATCAGTTCGTCCCAGGCTGCTGAGGGACGAATGTCGTCGAGGGGCCTTGTCATCAGATCGGGGGCGCTGGGCCCTCGGGTACCGGGAGGTCATAGAGCTTCGTCAATTTCTTCTTCAGGTCTCTGTACCTCATGCGTCCCGGCCTCTGTTTCAGCCAGGAGGAAATTCTTTTAAGTGCGTCTGGTGTCAGCATTACCATCAGCATGTCTGATTTTTTTATTTCATCAGTGGTGTTTGCCAACCTGAAGTTTGACCCGGCACGCTGAAACCACACTGTTGCTGCGTCCGGTGTAAATGGAGGGAGCTGTAACTTCTGTCTCATCGATATCTGTGTAACCGTTTGCTTTACTTATATGCATATCGCGCCATGCCCTTTGGTTCCGAGGGGCGAGGTACTGTCAACGTCTGAATCTGTCATCTGACCTTACACTCTGAAACTCAGTAGTGAGCCGTATTTAGTCCGCTAACGGAGTAGGAATTCAAAGTAGCTGAGTAGAAGCTAATTGCCGTGGCAAAACTGCTTATGGAAAACCAGAACGCAAAATGATTTGCGCCGTAACAAGTCCGTTAGTGGCGTTGGGGTATGTGGAGTTGCGAGCTCAAACGACTTCTTATAAAATCTCCTTTGTGAGTTCGTTAAGGGAAAATCCATAGCAAAACTTTGCTAACGCCAAAACGCAAAATAACTTGCACCCTGATGAGTCCGTTAATGGCGTTGAGGTGAATGGAGTCAAGAGTCCTAAGGATTACTTGGAAATCGCAGTTGTAAGTTTATGGGAAAACTCTGGATCCACCAGTTGTGAGGTACAAGAGACAGACCATAGCTGAGTGATGCTTTATTCCTGAGACTCCTTACAACTACTCGCCTCCTCAAGACAATTATTAAAAGGGGATAATTTTAATGATTGTATGAAAAGAAATAAATGGGTAAAATATACATACTAGTTGCTGTAGTGAGACGGGGGTTGCAGGCATCCCCTTCATTGGAACACTATGACTGGAGGGCCGTTATTCTCGATACGCAGTCTCAGGATGCAGCCCCGTTGAGGAGAACCAGGGTGTTCAACTGCTGGTTGTAGTTTCTTGGAACCACGTCTGGTCGATCTTCTTGCATCTTCTCTTTGTTCTGGGGAAGTACTTGTGGGCGCCGCCCTTGCTGCTCGTACATGTCGACATCGCTTTCTGAACGAACAGGCTTTGATCTGTCCACGGTCAGCCAGTCTTCTGCTTCGTGGACCATGATCTTAAATCCCTTCTTCGTCCTCTCCAGCACACGATAGGGCCCTTTATAAGGACGTGAGAGGGGGGGCCGGTGACTGTCCTGTTTGACGAAGACGTAGGGGCAGGTGTCCAGCGAGGCAGGTCTAAATTGCTTTGTCCTGTCTACATACGTTTTGTGGCAAGGCGTGAATTTTCCTGCGCTTTCACAAAGCTGGGCGAGGCTGACGTGTTCGGTGTCTGGATTGGAGCATAAAAACTAGCCAGGGGCCATGAGCATTTCCCCATAGACTTTTTCTGCCGAAGAGGTGTCGCCGTTTGCTTTCGCAGCCATTCGTAGACCGAGGAGAACCCAGGGAAGTTGCTCAACCCAATTCTCGTCTGTGCATCGAGCCATTAAGGCCGCCTTCAGGAACCGATGGCCTCTTTCGACCATGCCGTTGGCTGTGGGGTTTCAGGCAGTCGTGCGGTGCAGGTTGGTCCCCATCAGGCGAGTGAGGGATACCCACAGGTTCGATATGGAAGTGGGTCCCCTGTCGGTTTTCATGTTGTCTGGGATCCCAAAATGGCTGACCCAGCCAGAGAGAAGTTCCTGGGTGTAGGTGTCAGTCGATGCTTTGGTCATGGGAATCGCCTCTGGCCACCTCATTGGACGGTCGATCATTGTGAGGAAGTACCTGGCGTCACCCGAGAGTGGTAAAGGCCTCACAATGTTGACTTGGATATGTCCAACCCGTCACGTAGGTTGAGGGAAACTGCAGACTCCTGACTCGGTGTGACGGCTGACCTTGCTGGTTTGACACGCCATGCATGCACCTGCCGACTCGTATGAGTCCTTCCTGATTCCCGGCCACACGAACTTTGGTGGTAGTCCTCGATGAGGTGTGTGAGAGACCGTGGATGACGTTGAATACCAGCCTTCATCTCGTTTGTGGGATGAAAGGTCAAGGGCGGCCTGTGCTGGTATCGTAGAGCAGAGTGGGGCCGTTGGGATGTAATTTGACGTCCTACCACCGAAGGGAGGTCAAGGAGGACCTCGCGTCTGCTGTAACGGAGTCGTCTTGTTTGTTCCCGGGCTATTTCCTCGTAGTCCACCCCGATGGGGATAGAGTTGATGCTGATTCTTGACAGAGCATCGTCCACAGGGTTTTTTCCTACCGGGACGTAGCTAATAGTGCAGCTGAACTCAGAGATGGCCGCCAGGTGTCGTTGCTGTCGGGTGGACCATGCATCCCTGGGCTTGGTGAAGGCGTGGACCAGAGGCTGGTGGTCCGTCTGGATGTTGAATGAAGCTCCCTCCAGAAGGTATTTGAAGTGCCTGACGGCGAAGTACACTGCCAGAAGCTCGCGGTTGAAAGTGCTGTAGCGAGTCCCGGATGGTTTTAACGTCCTGCTGAAGAAGGCGAGTGGTTGGGGCACGTTGTTAATCACTTGCTCCAGGACGACGCTGCCGCATGCAACGTTACTGGCGCCCGTAGTTAACCTCAGAGGGACCCTGTGGTCCTGATAGGCCATGGTTGTGGCCTTGCAGAGGGCAGTCTTTGTTTGCTTGAAGGCTTTTTGTCGAGGAGGACCTCATTGTAGCTTTTTCGGTTTCCCCTTCAGGACGTTGAGAAGAGGTTTCATCAAACTGGCGACATTGGGTAAGAACTTCTTGTAGTAGTTCGTCATGCCGATGAATTCTTGAAGGGACTTCACGGAGGTCAGCGTGGAGAATTGGTTTATGGACTCCACCTTCGACGTCACAGGATGCATGCCCCTTTTTTGATAGTTTGCGTCCCAGGAACTCCACCTTCTCAGCCCCGAACGTGCATTTGTCGAAGCGTACCACGAGGCCATTCTCCTACTGGTGCTTCAGAACCGTCCTCACGTGCCCCAGGTGTTCCTCCCGCATCTTAAAGAACATGAGGATGCCATCGACGTAGACGGTACAGAATGGAACGTCCCCCAAGATGCTGTCCCTCGTTTCTCAGGCTGAACGTCGAGTTGGAAAAGACATAGGACCCGAATGGGGTGGGGGTGATGATGGCCATCTCTGGGATGTCGTCGTACTGAATGGCGACCTTATAATAAGACTTTGAGATCCATCTCGGAGAATATAGTGGCCCCGTGGAGGGCCCCGGTGAGATCCTGCATGTTTGGCAACGGTAAGTGGTCAAGTGTCGTGGCCAGATTTAGGCGTCTATAATCGCCTTTTTGCAGATTCCTATGCGCTCTGTCTCCTGGAAGGTATGCTTGGCGTCCTGTATCTTCTGCGGAGGGAGGCTTCTAAACCATCAGTGGGTTTGGGGACCCGTCGTTGAGATATGGTGGAATATTCCATGCTTGGCAGGGAACCCCTTCAGTTGGTGAAGCTCGGGTTTGAAGACCGGGAATTCCTGCGGCAGGCAGCTGTATTCATGGGGCGTGACTGAGCACATTTGGGAAGGCTGGTCCTGCTGGAGAGGTGGTGGGACTGGTAGGTCCCTTGCTCGACTAGTCGTTTGCGACGCATGTCTACCAGCAGTCCGTGGTGAGCGAGGAAGTCGGCGCCCTGGAGGGGCACCTTGACATCTGTGATCAGGAAAGGCCAGCTGTAATTCCGGGCCTATGAGTGATATCTTCAGTGTCCTTATCCCGTATTAGGTTATGGGGCTGCTGTTCGTGACAACCAGGGCGGCCCTTTCGTCTGATTGGAGGCCTTGGCCATTCTTTGAAGGTGGGAATGTTGACACCGTAGCGCAGGTACTCACTAAGAACCTTTTTCCTGAGATTACGTCGAGGATGTAGAAGCCCGTGTGATCGGGCCTCGCCTGCTCCACGGTTGCTTGTAGGCGTGGTCGCCCACCTAGATTTTTTAGATGAGTGCACTGTTGGACTCGTTTTCTCCCCTTTCCTCCAGACTTGGTGGAAGTAGCACCATCTGGGAAAGTAAAGCCCTTGCGGTAGTGGTCCTCTCGTTGTTGCTGTTGCTCCTGCTGGGGGCGCTGCTGGCGTTGCTGCTACTGTCCATGCAGCGGAAGCCGTGGGCAGGAGTATTGGGGTCTCCCGCTGTGGATCGTGTTGACCCCTACTTCGTCTGGCTCCTCCGTGACGGTGTTGACAGAGGTGGTGGCGCGTATCTGGCAGCCTGGGTTTGCCAGGTGGAGTTTGTCGGCCTTCGCGACCAACGATGGAACGTCCAGGTCCTTGGCACCCTCCAACTGGGCGCTGATGCTTTTGGGAAGGCAATGCACGAAGATCTACCTTGACAGGCTTATCCCCTTGGGACGCCCATCGCAGCCGAGCTCATTCAGCAGGAGGATGTCCATCAGTTCGTCCCAGGCTGCTGAGGGACGTATGTCGCCGAGGGTCATTGTCATCAGGTCGAGGGCTCTCTGGGCCCTCAGGGGTACCGGGAGGTCGTAGATGTCCATCAGTTTCTTCTTCAGTTCGCTGTACCTCATGGGTCCCGGGCTATGTTTCAGCCAGGGGAACTCCTCCTAAATGCGTCTGGTGTTAGCATTAACATCACCATGTCCGATTTAATTATTTCATCGATGATGTTTGCCAACCTGAAGTTTGACTCAGCACGCTGAAACCATACCGTTGCTGCATCCGGTGTGAATGGAGGGAGCTGTAACTTCTGTCCCATCAACATCTGTGGAGCTGTTTGCGTTACTTGAGTGAATATCGCGCCATGCCCTTCGGTTGCGATGGGCGAGTTAAGGTAGACGTCTGAATCTGTCATCTGACCTCACACTCCAAAACTCAGTAGTGAGCCGTATTTAGTCGGCTAACAGAGTAGGAATTCCAAGCAGCCGAGTAGTAACTAATTGCCATGGCAAAACTGCATTTGGAAACGCCAGAAAGAAAAATGATTTGTGCCGCAATGAGTCCGTCGGTGCCGTTGGGTATGTGGAGTTGCGTTCGTTAGTATCAGATGGCGTTCACGAGCTCTTGCCACCATTCGCTGATTCTCACCACGTTCGATGGCAAGCCTATATGAAACCTCAGTGCCTTAGTACCCGAGAAATCCGAGACGAGGGTTTGCGAGACTCTCAGCGAGCCTTAGTTCCCATGGCAGTTTGCAAGCCTATCGCCTCATGCGAGATCCCCATCTCGTCTTAGTACCCTTGGTGAATTTGGGAGACCCTCACCTCACCTTATGGACCATGACGGGTTTGTGAAACCCTCACCAGCGCTACAGTAGTGTACACTATTGGCTCTAGCAGTGAAGGTAAGATTCAATGCTGACATTTTTCAAATTCTCATTCAGTAATTCTCGCTGGTGTTTGTGAGTGCTTACCAGTGTTTTGTGAACATTCACCAGCATTCGCTAGTATCAGATGGCGTTCACGAGCCGTTGCAAGCGTTGGCGGACAATCACCATCGTTCGCTGATTCTCACCATGTTTGCTAGCAAGCCTATACGAATCTGCTTAGTGTTTGTGTTCTTTGCGGTCTGGGACAACAAATCCTTCATGCGAGACTGCTTCTTCGTGGGTAACTTTCTTCCCTGAGGAGAAGTTTTACACAACTACAGGTCTTTGTTGAAACTGTATAAAATGCTAAAAATAACTTTGGTGGCACATGCACTCTCACCAAAACAAAACCCCAAGGTTATTGCCACAAATACGATTTACTATCGATGGCTGGAGTCAGCCGCATGTATCAGTATGCCCCAGGACACGACGACTTCTCGTTAGACACCGAGTTTTGAAACAATCCTTCAGGGTTATTTTCTTGGGCTTTTTTGCCCGATGGAATGGAGAGCTTCGGAGCAATCGCACAACGGACTTGTGATGTACTGTATACCCTTACAGGATTATTATTTCAAGCCTTTAGTCCCAAGGAAACAGTAGTAGCTTCTGCTTACATTTACGAACGATAGCAAGCCCCGCCCACAAGGCAGCCAGACGAATGTTGTCAGCTTCTTATTACCGCTTGTGAACGATAGCAAGCCCCGCCCACAATGGGGTTAGGCAAACCAGTGAGGGTATGATTGCTACACCAGCTGTATGTTTTGTTTTTGCGGGCGCATGCGCTCACATCTTAAAAAGTACTACAGCTAGTAGACGATCACATTCCTTGGGTAATATTTTTAGTATTATTTCTATTCTTATAGTTATTATGATAATAATAATGAGATGAAGCTGAAAATGACGAATTCTGAGGTATTTTGTATTTTTCATAACAATACACACTTTAGCCATTTATTGCGGGTATTACTTTTGCCAAAGCTGAAAGGATAAGCCATTGAAATTTAGCAAGGGTTAACCACCCATCCCGATAGTTAGTGGGGGTTAGGTGAGTTAGCTCGCTACCCTTCCCACTCACACACCAGTGATTGACCTCACTTTGCTTTTGGCTCGGATGGAGACCGGTTGTTTTCTTTAAAGTGTTTTAAGCTGTGTGTGTGACAACGTAGTACGACAGGTTCTTAAGGATGGAGAACCTTCCCTTCCGACCTTTCCCCCTTGACTATCGATCATCCCGTTGGCAAATAGTCTTCCGTGTGACTCGGCCGACACCGCAGGGGAACGTCATCGTTCAGCTGTTGTCATCGCCTTCCCCTCTGCGTGGAATCTACCTGGGGAAGGGAGTGCGGCCTTTTCAGAGCTTGACATCTGTCTTACTCTTTCTCAAGGTCATCGCCGTTCACCTTTCAATGGCTTCCAACAGTATACTCTGCAGGGCGGAGCACCTTTCCCGTTTGCGGGTTAGGTTGTGCTTCTGATTGGTTTCTTCATTAATTATGTGAAATTAAAATTGTTTGTTGTTTACCTTTCTAGCTTCTCCGCGGGGAACCCTTCCCGCCAGAGGGTCCAGTGGCTCTTCCGATTAGTGAATATTTTTACCTGAATTAATTAATTGTAATTCTTGTTTTATTACAGTTTTTTCGCTGCCGCTATCCTTTTCCCATCAATGTCGGCCTGGGAAGGGAGTGCGTAGTTCTTATTTTGTGTCTGTTCTCTCGGTGTACACCTTTCCCGCCTGCTCACTAAATGCTTTTCCCGAGGGAGTTTTATCTTACATAATTTATTTTATTTTCCTCAGTTAGCGATGCCATTCTTCTTCGTTCGACTAAGAGAGCTGAGGAAGTAGAGCGGTTCTGGTTGCGCCTTGGGGATCTGCCGTCACTTTCCTGTTCTTCTACGACCGTGGCAGCTCCTGATCAGCACTCCATCTTCGTGGAACTAGCTTCGGCTACATTTCCTCATGCTACGCTCATTGCAGATTTTCAACTTGAACAAGGCTTGTTGATGGGAAGCATAGAGCGCTGCCCGGAGGTCAGCCTCCAGGGGTTGGAATACTTCCATTCCGAGGGAGAGTTTTCCTCCCCAGGTGTTGGGTTGTCCTCCCTTCCAAGGGAGAACTTCCCTTCACTTCGACACCGACTTCGGTTGCTGTTTCTTAGCCAAGACTATACTCCCCCCTTGCTGAGTCGCCTCTACTGTTGGGGATGGAGTAAATTCCAAGGCAAATCTCTCCTTCGAAGTGATCACCTCTCTTTGCAAGAGGGGCCACTCATAGAGACGCCTCTTCGGAGGATTGCTGCTGCTGAAGGTCAGCTTGCTGATTCAATGACCTCAGAGGGCATCATCGCCTTAGAAGTGCGCTTTCACCTCTGGTGAAGAGATGGCTCTTCGGCTTCATCAACGCAGCCTTCCTCCGCAGAGGAGCCTCTTTGTCGGTCGTCTTCTGGCCCTCGACTTTCACCTGCTCCTGGACCTTCTTCCGACGACTCTGCCGCTAGTCCTCGGAGACTTCGGCCTTGAACTCTCCTGTGGATCACGCACGATCCCCTTCGGTGGATGTTCGTCCTTCCAAAGGACACATCCCTGTTCTAGTTCATCCTACGCGCTGATCTTCTACGACACATCGTCCTCCTTGCTGTCTCCGTTCCTGATGCTAGGCACCGTCGAGATCGTGCTCCAGTGGCTCGCCAACCTCGCCAACGCACCAGCGTTCTCCAGCGCGTCAACGCTCTCCAGCACACCAGCGTTTGCCAGATCTCCGATCGCTATCTCACTGCTCACCTTCTCCTCAATATACCCTGGATCATGACACACCATGGAGGTCTCGTTTGCGAGTCTTTCCTGAAGATGTCTGTCCTTCCAGGGCGTGTCTTTCTGTTAGCTCGTCCTTTAAGAAAGTAATACGGTACCCCTAATAAACAGCTAAAGGTTTGCATCGTTAGGAAAGATACAAATTATTTCCAAATTTTTCATCATGAATAAGAAACTTAATAGACCGTAAGTTCTACCGTCATGCCTTCACCTAATTTTTTTTTTTTTTAATACCTATAGATTTACTCTGCTGTAGAAGTTTCCATAAATTTAAACATAGATTTATAATTTTTTGTAGTAATGAATTCATTTTTGGTAATTGAAATTGTTGAATCTTTGACCAGTTCTAAATAGAAAGCTTTATTTAAAAAACTTCAAATAAAAAAACTAGTGATAACATTTGTATAATTCTAATCAAAACAAGAGAGAGAGGAGTTTATTCTTTGTCATTTTCAAGAGACCTTGCCTCTCGTTAGTATTTTATGAGGGGTTTTAAATTCATAGAAGTAAACCAAAAGTTCATTTTGTGTTTGACTTGTAAATTCAACCATTAGTTTTGTTTAAAATTACTCATATTTTCAGATATCAAACAAGTTGAAATTTTTCTATCGTGAAGCTGCCTTCCAACACTGCACTGAAGTGGAACTTGAAGCTTTTCTAACAAAGGTGAAATGGTATTCTTAAGATGTGTATTGACAGTAGTTTGTTCCTAGATTGTGCTGACATGAATGAATTATATTTTGAAGGTGTATGTTTTCATGTTAACCCTTTTCCCCCAAAGGACGAACAGTACTGGTACGTTTCACAAAACCCATCCCTTTACCCCCATAGACGTACCGGTACGTCCTTGCAACATAAAAATACTATAAAAGAAGTTTTTTCATATCTTTTATAATTTTTTGAGAAAATTCAGCCATTTTCCAAGAGAATGAGACCAACCTGACCCCTCTATGACAAAAATTAAGGCTGTTAGAGCAATTTAAAGAAAATATACTGCAATTTGTGCTGGGAAAAAAATAACCCCCTGGGGTTAAGGGTTGGAAATTTCCAAAGAGCCTGGGGGTAAAAGGGTTAATGAAGGTTTGACATTGCAAAGTTTAATGTTTCTGTGATAGTCTAATGTATACGACAAACGTGTTTTAGGTGCAACAAAACGTGAACATTGCACTAGGTACGGAACTGAATTTCAAATGAATTTGCTTTGAATGTTTGGGTTGGGGTGTCTTGTATCAGTATACTGTAAGCTATAGTGTATTACCTAATTAGTGTGTGTTCTGATTTAGTATTAAAACCAGGCATATCAAAAAGAATTGGACATGGGTCCTTAGTCAATTTATTTTGCTTACATTCTCTTACAGAGGGGACAGATGAAAGCCGTTCAGTATTTTATGGAAGGGAAAATTATCAAAAGCTTTCAGAGAAGAAAATGGAAAAGGAAAAGGAGTGTTAGGGTGGTGATTTGAGGTTTAGGAAAAACATTCTTGTACAGGAAGTGTCCTTCAAGCTATAGAAGTTTTTAATTCTAATAACCCTCTAGTTTTAAAGATTTTAGAATGGCTTTTTATTATTGGACGGAGAGGTATAACGGTTCAATTTTGTTGGGTTCCAGCACATGTAGGTGTGTGTGGGAATGAGAAGGCAGATTCACTGGCTAAGAATGCTGCATCCGAGTTGCTGCCAAGAAGGTATCCCATTCTCTGTAATGATTTCTTACCTGACATCAAGAAATTGATTTGCAATAAATGGCAACAGCAATGGGATAGTCAAGATGGCAATAAAATGAGGGAAGTAACAAATGACATATCTCCTTGGAGGTATAATATGATGCCCCGAAAATAGGAGACGTCTCTTTGTCGTCTCCGTATTGGTCACACTCGGTTGACACATGAGTTTCTGCTGAAGGGCCAACACCAACCGTATTGTGACAACTGTTTAGTACCTCTAACAGTAAGGCATTTGTTGACCGAATGCCCCAATTATAACAACTTGCGGAATAGATATTTGTTTGAGGCTCGAGGTGAGGGTGGCAGGTTCATCCTTGCCAAGATTCTTGGAAATGATGTGTCCTACCATGCAAGTGGCATTTTTAGATTTCTTTCAGAAGCAGGTCTTCTGAAAAATATTTAATTTTTATGACATTCAATTTTTATTATTTTAATTGAATACTCTTTATTTTTTTATTTTATTTCATTTTTTATTTTTGTATACATAAATTAAATGTTACCGGCGTCAATGACCTTAGATGTCAGGATGCCTGAAAACTTTAAATCATTCATTCATTCATTCTCTCTCTCTCTCTCTCTCTCTCTCTCTCTCTCTCTCTCTCTCTCTCTCTCTCTCTCTCTCTCTCTCTCTCTCTCTCTCTCATGTTTCAGTGTTTTTGTTATCAAAATTATAATAGTTTCAATGTTCCAATAGTAATCCTGGCTCTAATATACAATGTAAATACTGTACCATCACTGGTGCTGCTACTCACTGTGTCAAAAGGCACATTTGATGTTATTACAAATCTTTAATATGAGTAGCTGGCCAGGTCATCTTTTGCTGGCATGGATGTAAGTACACCTCCTATTGTGTGCTATATGCAGGACTTTAATGCTGCTTTTCTTTTTCCTTTTTGTTGTCCACCATTTTGATTTCGTAAGTAAAAAACGGATTTTGAGCGAAGCGAAAAATCTATTTTTGGGTGAGATGGCCATGTCGTCCTGATTGAAGGTTCCTTCAGTAGCTTCCTATTCCGTTCTTAGTCGTTATATATATCCAAAGGAGCTACTAAAGGAACCTTCTATCAGGACGACATGGCTTGAGCCCAAAAAGGCTACTTATAGTTAGGCAAAATGCCCCTAAATCCATATAGGCCTACACCCTTGCCAATCAAATTTAACGAAAACATTAACATGAAAGTTATTTATAATTTTCATTTTAATAACTTATGATACTAAACAGTATAACTCTGCTTAGATGATATAGAGAATAGCATAGATGTCTTAAAAGCAGGATGCTATAAAGCCAAGGGCTCCAACGGAAAAATAGTCTAGTGAGGAAATAAACTACAAAAGTAATGAACAATTGAAATGAAATATTTTCAGAACAGTCACAATATAAAAATAGATCTTGGATGAATTAGATATAAAAACTGATTTTAAAAAACTAAGCGAGATAAGATAGAATAATGTGTCTGAGTGAACCTTCAAGCAAGAGAACTCCAACCCAAGACAGTGGAAAACCAAGGTTAGGCTTCTTTGTATTAACTTGGATTGAATCAAGACTTTAATTTCGGAGACAACGTGGCTGAATGATTGTACTTTATAGTGATCACTTCAAATTTAGGTTATTTCACTAAAAAAAAAATTTTTATGAATTAAAAGAAAAAAAAAACTATGATTCGTCCAGAACTCGCCCTATACTACGAATATGTTTTTATATGATTATGTATATACGTATCAACATTATTTCCCAATGTACAGTACATTTTAATTTTTATTGGTCATTTATGCATAATATAATGAAAATTTAACCAAAATAAAGATTATTTGGTTTATTTTGTATTCTATCATATGAACACCATGAAATTATACCAGCCAGAAATGAAAAATTGTTATGTTTTCATATGTGAGTAATATAATGTAGCATACATTTAGTTAAATATTATAATAAAGTAATAATTATAATAAAATATAGTATTTGTAGAAATAAAAAAAATAATTTTACCATATAATGGTGAATTAAGTCATGATAATATACGTTAAACTGAATCACAATATACGAAATGACCCAAAAAATGCCAGCATCTGTATTATTATTTCATATTCCTTACTGTATTTTCACATAATGAGACCTAAAACAACTAAAAAATACAATTAAAATTTATATTTAATTCTTTAAACAAGTATTAAAACTCTCATATAGCGTAAATAAGTATTTAAAAATGAAAAATAAATTTAGTAACTGGAACCTTTTTAACTTTTCTTCCGGGTTTTGGATCCCGAGAAAAATGTAAACAAACATTTGAAGGAATGAAGAGCCAAGACTCGGAGTTTTTCGTCTTATATCTATGAAATTAAAGGTAAATTTGGAATAATTTTGTATTTATATGATATAATATAATACTAATGGCTTGATAATTAAATAAATTACCCCCAACATTATATATTAGGCTTAAAAAATGTCTTTTTTTAGGCTTAGATTGATGGTAAAGAAGTATGTTTCTACGGTCATGTGTACCCTAGGATTGTCTGTAGATTAGGGCAGTGTTTTTACGTGTTTTGTTTGCTATTTTAGTTGTTTTTATTGTTTTTTTAATCATTTAGGACAATATTCTAGCCCGTGGAAGGATGGATCCAGGACTATTGGCCCTAGACAACCCTGGCCATATTGAGACAACTTGTCCTGAAGGATGTCTCTATGGTCATGTGTACCCTAGGATTGGCCGGGTAGATTAGGGTATTGTTTTTACGTGTTTTGTTTGTTATTTTGGTTGTTTTTATTGTTTTTTAATCATTTGGGACAATATTCTAGCTCGTGGGAGGATGGATCCAGGACTATTGGCCCTAGACAACCCTGGCCATATTGAGGCAACTTGTCCTGAAGGATGTCTGTAAAGTCATGTTTACCCTAGGATTGGCCAAGTATATTATATCATTATTTTACTTCTTTTAATGATATTTTGATTATTTTTATTGTTTTTAATCATATGGAACAATATTCTAGCCATATTTATATTTATTTACACTTAAAGATTAAAAATGCAATTATTTATTAATGAAAAATGTGAAAATCAATATACAGAAATAAAAGGCGTCTGTTAACACTGACTGTACTGTTAATTCAAATAGCCTGTACAGTGCTGTTAATTCTCTATATGATTTCCAGTATTATAAAAAAAGTTATAGATTGTAACAGTTTAAAATTTGATGTTTTATGTCAATATATCGTTCTTTTATTCTACTAAATAAATGCATAAATTTACAAATTTTTTGTCAAAAAAAAAAAAAAGCTTTAATTCTTTTATCTTTGTTTCAGCTGGGGTGTATGTATAATAACGGCCACCTGTAAGATGAAGACTTAAGTATACTGTAATGTAAGGGGGTCGCAGGGGGGGCATCAGCCCCCTATTAGGTAAGTGGTAAGCACACGTCTCGTAGATTAGGTTAGGGGGGGCGAAGTTTAGTGGGTGTCCATATTTTTATGCTTGCTGAAGGAACTGGCCGTTGTTGTACAAAGGCTCCAATACAATATTCCTAATAAATAAATAAGAAGAGTTATTGGTATATTTTCAAGTAATTTATGTTTCTGATGGAAATGTAAAGGGAAAAACCAATATTTTAGAGGTTTTATGATTGTGGGAATTGTTTTGAAATGGAAACAACGCTAGGGCACCTCCTAACCTAAGGTTTCCATCGTGACCCTACGAGCTGACCCTTGCTTACTTCCCAACCCGTGGGAAGTGTATCACACCCGTGTAGGCCACCGTACCCTTAGCTTACCCTAAGACTAAATCTCAACCTTGTGTTTGCTTCTCGAAGCTTAACTCCTGAAACTGGTTTTGTTCCTGTGCAAAATACAAACCGTCCGCTCTTTACTTTGGAGTATTATTTCGGCGATGCTGAAACCAGCCGATAAAGCTTTTTTGTCAGGGTGTAACAACCCGCCTCTAGTTAGCGCTCACACCAGCACTAGCGACTAACCATCACTTTCTATTTCAGCTCGGTAAATACGTAGTCTTTCACTCTCGCCAACCTTTTTAACCGGTTTTCGGTTAAAAGTAACTGGCCTAATGCTTAATAAAATGCCCATTTGTTTTGAGCTGCCTTCATTGGTTCTCACGGGTTCCCTGTGCAAGGAAGGTTGTGAGGTACGAGAGACTGACCATAGCCGAGTGATGCTTTATTCCTGAGATGGGCAGAGGACATTGACCTGTGCGGACAGCAAAGTAGCACCCTGCTGGGCAGGTGACTGACCGACTGCGAACAGGCATTTGTGTTTTCTAACACTGACGTTATGATTAATATAAAAGCCCACACTTTACTGTACATATAATAATGAATCACACATAAAAATGAAGGGCAAATGATTTCGCGCCTAAATGCATAATCAATATATACAGGGTATTTACAGAGAATACTGTATTTTCAATGCTGAAAAGTGTGCTACAACGTCCTACATGTTGTCTTTGCAACTACTTACCTCCCCAAGACAGTTATTAAAAGGGGATCATTTTAATGATTGTATGAAAAGAAATAAATGGGTAAAATATACATATTAGTCGCTGTAGCAAGACGGGGGTTGCAGGCATCCCCTTCGTCGAAACACTATGACTGGAGGGCCGTTATTCTCGATACGCAGTCTCAGGATGCAGCCCCGTTGAGGAGAAACAGGGGGTTTGACTGCTGGTTGTAGTTTCTTGGAACTGCGTTTGGTCGGACTTCTTGCGTCTTCTATTTGTTTGTTCTGGGGAAGTACTCGTGGGCGCCGCCCTTGCTGCTCGTACACGTCGACATCGCTTTGTGAACGAGCAGGCCTTAATCTGTCCACAGTCAGCCAGTCTTCTGTTTCGTGGACCATGACCTTAAATGCCTTCTTCGTCCTCTCCAGCACATGATAGGGCCCATTATAAGGACGTGAGAGTGGGAGCTAGCGACCGTCCTGTCTGACGAAGACGTAGGGGCAGGTGACCAGCGAGGCAGGCCTAAATTGCTTTGTCCTGTCTGCATAAGTTTTGTGGCAGGGCGTGAATTTTCCTGCGCTTCCACAAAGCTGGGCGAGGCTAACGTCTTCGGTGTCTGGATTGGAGCGTAAAAACTAGCCAGGGGCCGGCCATGAGCGTTTCCCCATAGACTTTTTCTGCCGAAAAGTGTCGCCGTTTGCTTTAGCAGCCGTTCGAAGACCAAGGAGGACCCAGGGAAGTTGCTCAACCCAATTCTCGTCTGTGCATCGAGCCATTAAGGCTGCCTTCAGGAACCGATGGCCTCTTTCGACCATGCCGTTGGCTGTGGGGTTTTAGGCAGTCGTGCTGTGCAGGTTGGTCCCCATCAGGCGAGTGAGGGATACCCACAGGTTCCAGATGGAAGTGGGTCCCCTGTCGGTTGTCATGTTGTCCGGGACCCCAAAATGGCTGACCCAGCCAGAGAGAAGTTCTTGGGTGTAGGTGTCAGTCGATGCTTTGGTCATGGGAGTTGCCTCTGGCCACTACATTGGACGGTCGATCATTGTGAGGAAGTACCTGGCGTCACCTGAGAGTGGTAAAGGCCTCACAATGTCGACGTGGATATGTCCAAACCATCGCTTAGGTTGAGGGAAACTGCCGACTCCTGAGTCGGTGTGACGGCTGACCTTGCTGATTTGACACGCCATGCATGCACCTGCCCACTCGTGTGAGTCCTTCCTGATCCCCGGCCACACGAACTTTGGTGGCAGTCCTCGATGAGGGGTGCGAGGGACCGGGGATGACGTTGAATACCAGCCTTCGTCTTGACGGTAGGATGAAAGGTCAAGGGCGGCTTGTGCTGGTAGCGCAGAGCAGAGTGGGGCCGTTGGGATGTAACTTGACGTCGTACCATCGAAAGGAGGTCGAGGAGGACCTCGTGTCTGCTGTGGCTGAGTTGTCTGTTTGTTCCCGGGCGATATCCTTGTAGTCCACCCCGATGGGGATGGATTTGATGCTGATTCTTGACAGAGCATCAGCCACAGGGTTTTTTCCCACCGGGACGTAGCTAATAGTGCAGCCGAACTCAGAGATGGCTGCCAGGTGTCGTTGCTGTCGGGCGGACCATGCGTCTCTGGGCTTGGTGAAGACATGGACCAGAGGCTGGTGGTCTGTCTGTATGTTGAATGAAGCTCCCTCCAGAAGGTATTTGAAGTGCCTGACGGCGAAGTACACTGCCAGAAGCTTGAGGTTGAAAGTGCTGTAGCGAGTCTCGGATGGTTTTAACGTCCTGCTGAAGAAGGCAAGTGGTTGGGGCACGTTGTTAATCACCTGCTCCAGGACGACGCCGCCGCATGCAACGTTACTGGCGCCCGTAGTTAACCTCAGAGGGACCCTGTGGTCCTGATAGGCCATGGTTGTGGCCTTGCAGAGGGCAGTCTTTGTTTGCTTGAAGGCTTTTTGTCGAGGAGGACCTCATTGTAGCTTTTTCGGTTTCCCCTTCAGGACGTTGCGAAAGGGGTTCTTCACACTGCCGACGTTGGGTAGGAACCTCTGGTAGTAGTTCGCCATACCGATGAATTCTTGAAGAGACTTCACGGAGGTCAGCGTGGAGAATTGGTTTATGGACTCCACCTTTGACGTCACAGGATGCATGCCCCTTTTTTGATAGTTCGCGTCCCAGGAACTCCACCTTCTCAGCCCCGAACGTGCATATGTCGAAGCGTACCACGAGGCCACTCTCCTACTGGTGCTTCAGAACCGTCCTCACGTGCCCCAGGTGTTCCTCCCGCATCTTAAAGAACATGAGGATGCCATCGACGTAGACGGTACAGAATGGAACGTCCCCCAAGATGCTGTCCCTCGTTTCTCAGGCTGAACGTCGAGTAGGAAAAGACGTAGGACCCGAATGGGGTGGGGGTGATGATGGCCATCTCTGGGATGTCGTTACACTGAATGGAGACCTTATAATAAGACTTTGAGATCCATCTCGGAGAAAATAGTGGCCCCGTGGAGGGCCCCGGTGAGATCCTGCATGTTTGGCAACGGTAAGTGGTCAAGTGTCGTGGCCAGATTTAGGCGTCTATAATCGCCTTTTTGCAGATTCCTATGCGCTCTGTCTCCTGGAAGGTATGCTTGGCGTCCTGTATCTTCTGCGGAGGGAGGCTTCTAAACCATCAGTGGGTTTGGGGACCCGTCGTTGAGATATGGTGGAATATTCCATGCTTGGCAGGGAACCCCTTCAGTTGGTGGAGCTCGGGTTTGAAGACCTCCGGGAATTCCTGCGGCAGGCAGCCGTATTCATGGGGCGTGACTGAGCACATTTGGGAAGGCTGGTCCTGCTGGAGAGGTGGTGGGACTGGTAGGTTCCCTGGTCGACTAGTCGTTTGCGACGCACGTCTACGAGCAGTCCGTGGTGAGCGAGGAAGTCGGCTCCCAGGAGGGGCACCTTGACGTCTGCGATCAGGAAAGGCCAGTTGTATTTCCGGCCCATGATGGATATCTTCAGTGTCCTTGTCCCATAACAGGTGATGGGGCTGCCGTTCGTGGCAACCAGGGCGGCCCTTTCGTCTGATTGGAGGCCTAGGTCATTCTTTCAAGGTGGGAACGTTTACACTGTAGAGCCGGTATCCACTAAGAACCTTTTTCCTGAGTTTACATCGAGTATGTAGAAGCCTGTGTGATCGGGCCTCGCCTGCTCCATGGTTGCTTGTAGGCATGGTTGCCCACCTAGTTTTTTTTGGATGGGCGCACGGTTGGACACACTTTCGCGCCCCTTTCCCCAGACTCGGTAGTGCTTGCTGTTGCTCCTGCTTTTTCTTAGAAACTAAGTTTTTTCTTCTCTTTTTTCTTAGTATCATTGTTTTTTTTTTTTGTTTCCTCAATAAGTATTTAGTACTTACATAACCTGAAATCGGCTTACCTCCGAATAATAATATGCAGTTACCTTTTTAGCTGGGTCCCCTTGTCCAGTATAAAGTCAAGGGGTGGTGCCCAGTGCTCCGTTCTCTTGACCTGATTTTTAGGTATTCCACCGTATTACCTTTTTGTGTAGTGAACGTTAGAGTGTGGTCGGCATTCGGACACTCGACAGTTTTGGTGCTACCTCTGGCCACAGTCCGCAAACCACTGCAGCGCTGCTGGCGATGCTGCTGCTGTTGTCCACGCGGCGAGAGCCTTTGGCAGGATTATTGGGGTCGGCCGCTGTGGATCCTGTTGACCCCTACTTCGTCTGGCTCCTCCGTGACGGCGTTGACAGAGGTGGTGGCGCGTATCTGGCAGTCTAGGCTGCCAGATGGAGTTTGTTGGCTTTCGCGACCAACGATGGCACGTCCAGGTCCTTGGCGCCCTCCAACTGGGCTCGGATACTTTTGGGAAGGCGACGGAGATCTACCTTGACAGGCTTATCCCCTTGGGCCGCCCATCACTGTCGAGCTCATTCAGCTGGAGGATGTTCATCAGTTCGTCCCAGGCTGCTGAGGGACGAATGTCGTCGAGGGGCCTTGTCATCAGATCGGGGGCGCTGGGCCCTCTGGTACCGGGAGGTCATAGAGCTTCGTCAATTTCTTCTTCAGGTCTCTGTACCTCATGGGTCCAAGCCTCTGTTTGAGCTAGGAGGAAATTCTTTTAAGTGGGTCTGGTGTCAGCATTACCATCACCATGTCTGATTTTTTTATTTCATCAGTGGTGTTTGCCAACCTGAAGTTTGACTAGGCACGCTGAAACCATACCGTTGCTGCGTCCGGTGCGAATGGAGGGAGCTGTAACTTCTGTCCCATCGACATCTGTGTAGACGTTTGTGTGAATATCGCACCATGCCCTTTGGTTCCGAGGGGCGAGGTACTGTCGACGTCTGAATCTGTCATCTGACCTCTCACTCTGAAACTCAGTAGTGAGCCATATTTAGTCCGCTAACGCAGTAGGAATTCAAAGTAGCTGAGTAGAAGCTAATTGCCGTGGCAAAACTGCTTATGGAAAACCAGAACGCAAAATGATTTGCGCCGTAACAAGTCCGTTAGTGGCGTTGGGGTATGTGGAGTTGCGAGCTCAAACGACTTCTTATAAAATCTCCTTTGTGAGTTCGTTAAGGGAAAATCCATAGCAAAACTTTGCTAACGCCAAAACGCAAAATAACTTGCACCCTGATGAGTCCGTTAATGGCGTTGAGGTGAATGGAGTCAAGAGTCCTAAGGATTACTTGGAAATCGCAGTTGTAAGTTTATGGGAAAACTCTGGATCCACCAGTTATGAGGTACAAGAGACAGACCATAGCTGAGTGATGCTTTATTCCTGAGACTCCTTACAACTACTCGCCTCCTCAAGACACTTATTAAAAGGGGATAATTTTAATGATTGTATGAAAAGAAATAAATGGGTAAAATATACATATTAGTCACTGTATCGAGATGGGGGTTGCAAGCATCCCCTTCGTTGGAACACTATGACTGGAGGGCCGTTATCCTCGATACGCGGTTGCAGGATGCATACCTGGTGGAGAGAACCAGGGGGTTCGACTGCTAGTTGTAGTTTCTTGGAACCGCGTCTGGTCGGACTTCTTGCGTCTTCTATTTGTTTGTTCTGGGGAAGTACTCGTGGGCGCCGCACTTGCTGCTTGCACATGTCGACATCGCTTTCTGAATTATCAGGCTTTAATCTGTCCAGTCAGCCAGTCTTCTGCTTCGTGGACCATGATCTTGAATGCCTTCTTTGTCCTCTTCAGCACACGATAGGGCCCTTTATAATGACTTGAGAGCGGGGGCCGGTGACCGTCCTGTCTGACGAAGACGTAGGGGCAGGTGTCCAGCGAGGCAGGCCTAAATTGCTTTGTCCTGTCTACATACGTTTTGTGGCAGGGCGTGAATTTTCCTGCGAACAAAGCTGGGCTAACGTCTTCAGTGTCTGGATTGGAGGGGGAAAACTCGCCAGGTTCCACAAGCATCTCCTCATAAATTGTCATGTTTAGTGGAACCGTTCATAACAAACAGAAAAGATCGGTTGCATTCCTGAACTAGAATAATAATATTTTTATCATATTTATATAATAAAAAATCAAAATAGAACAGATACTTTATTATATTTTCAATTAAATTTATGATTTAGATTTTATTTTATTATGTTTTATTTTGTTAATTAACAAAATGAAATGAAATAAGACTTGGTAACGTTACCATCTTAAACAACAACAGAGAGATTGTGCGAGTCCTAAGTTTAATCACAATTTCTTCGCCTTCTAATGATTTTACTGTCTATGTTAGTTCAAGTTGTATTAATGTCAAACCATCCAGCACGGATCCATGTCTCGTACGGATTTCCAGTTATGTTAGAAATTAATGTATTTTTAACCAAAAGTGACAAGGTTAGCTGCATGGTAAGCCAGTCATGGCGGAGAAGACTTGAGTGACAAGATGAAAATTGTTCAAATAAGGTACTTTTATTTTCCCAACTTTTGATTCTGTTATTTATGCATTTCCGCACAATTCTATTGCTGTAAATCTTTTTTTTTTAAGGTCTTGTGTATGGTAACTGCCACTTATATGTATGGTGACGCCCTTGAGGGGAAGCTAGGAATACGTCGGTGAGGGAGGTAGCGAAAGGGCGTGAGCCCCATAGGTAACCATACGGTTTAGTAGGCTAGATTAGGCTGGGAAGTTGGTGGTCTCGGTTGGTTCAGATTGCCTGGAGCTTATCTTCGGGCAAGGGCCTCTTAGACTCAAGGTCATGGCCCCCAATGGTGTTCTTGTATACAGTAGAGGTTTGCAGACCAACGGACATAGATATTTTACTAAACGGTCATGATTAGGAAATTGGAAAAAATTTTTAATTTTTTATGCAAGAGGGAGGAACCGCCCGCTGATATATAAAGGCTCCTGTGGATGTATGTATGATAGCGGCCACCTGTATGTATGATGACGACTGACTAAGAATACGGCAGTGTGAGGGTTATCGCAGGGAGCTGTTAGGGAAGGACACGAGGTGTAGGTCAGGTTAAGGTGGGCAAGTTTATGTTAATTGGTGTCCAGATTTTAGGGTACCACAAATTACTGGAATCTCCTGGTAAATACCGAAATCCCCTACAATATCACTGCAAATCCTTAGAAATCGATGAATGATATGTTTATTAACCCTTTTACCCCCAAAGGACGTACTGGTACGTTTCACAATACTCATCCCTTTACCCCCATGGACGTACCGGTACGTCCTTGCAAAAAAATGCTATAAAAATTTTTTTTTCATATTTTTGATAAATCTTTGAGAAAATTCAGGCATTTTCCAAGAGAATGAGACCAACCCGACCTCTCTATGACAAAAATTAAGGCTGTTAGAGCAATTTAAAGAAAATATACTGCAAAATGTGCTGGGGAAAAAATTACCCCTTGGGGGTTAAGGGTGGGAAATTTCCAAAGAGCCTGGGGGTAAAAGGGTTAAAATATGTTATTTTTTAGTAAATTAATTAAATAAAATGTGTATTGTAAAGCATTTTTTTATATACCCTTTACACAATACATAAAAGGGTACAGAACCTAACAAACCCACCTTACCTAACCTAGTAGTTCCCAGGTCACAACCCCTAGGTGGGGGCAAGCCCCCGGACCCCCTTTCCAGGTCACAAACCTTCCCAGGTCACAAACCTTCCCAGGTCACAAACCTTCCCAGGTCACAACCCCTAGCCAAGGTTCTACATGGAAATATATAAAAAATATAAATGCCAAACGCATAAAAATAACGTATTTTAATAAAAACATTATTTATCGATTTCTAAGGGTTTGCAGTGATATTGTAGGGGATTTTGGTAATTTTCAAGGGGATTCCAGTAAATCCGGGGAACTCCAGTAATTCGAGGTACCGCATATTTTATGGTCAGTGGAGGAACTGGCCGCTGATAAACAAAGGCTCCAAGCACAGCGTAATAAGTTTAATGAATATGTGATTCATACATTTGGCGAGGAATATCTGTTGACAAGGTAATTTATGAATAGCCTGGTTAGATATTTATCGAACATTATGGGTACACAGAGCAAGTTTTGCATAATGCAATCTTTGATAGGTGCAAATTGGACGTGATTGGGAACCTTGCTGTAAATCTGTGCTCTACAGTGTATATTTATTTATTTATTTATTTTTTTTTTTCTTTTAACCATACAATTGACTAGAGTCTGGGAAAAAGTATTTTTCTCACAATTTCTAAAGTGACCATAATATTTGAGCTATAATCTTCATTTTGTTTCTAAATGTATTTCATGACTAAACAGAATTGCAATAGAATAGGAATTCCTATGTATAGATATGTATTTGATATTTTAAATGTTTTTCTAAATAACTTTTGTATAAAGGGGGAACAGTATATAGTTTTTTCAATCGTTGCCCAGAATTTTATTGTAAATTAGGAAAAAAATTGTAAAAATATTTTATTTTTTTGTGAAAATTGACTGCGCATCATGTTTGATTTATTACTCCAGACACATAGCGATGAAGTACAATTTATGGTCTACCACTAGCATAAAGCTATTTTTTGCCTAGGTTCATAATTTGAGTTTTAATGAATATTTGAAATAAAATATATATTTGAGGATGTACAGTATATCATGTCCATCAGTCATTCGTTAAAATATATTTATTCCAGCGCAACATAGAAACCTTCGGCGAAGCTGAAACTAGCTGTTGAATGCAAGGTATAACAACCCTCTGCTAGACACTTTTTATTTCGGCTCTGTAAAGACGTATTCTTTGTCCCGCCAAAGCCTTTTAACTTTATGATTAAAGGCAACGTGCATAAAGCCTTATAAAAAGTCCTTTTTCTTTCAGTGTCTTGTAAGATTTTCGATGATCAATCTATTCTGAAGAAGTGTTTAAATTCTTTCATTCAACCTTGTTTTGAGTATTGTTCTCCTTTCTGGTCTTCAGATGCTGACTCTCATCTTCATTTGTTGGACAGAAATTTACGGTCTATTTCACAACCTTTCTCCTGCAAGACGTGACCCACAGGAACTCGATACGATCTCTATTGGTCCTGTGGTGGCTGCACAACAGCTGGTTGTATACCTCAAGCTCCTTATTGGACAAGTAGCAGAAGGTTGAGGGCACCGTTACCCGGATTTAGTCTGCGTGAATGAAAAGATTTGACTGGCTCTTATTCTTTTCTTCATCCTCCCCTCTCGTGGGGAAAGCAGCATCCTGGGTTCTCTGCATAACCTGACCTCAAACCACTGCAAGTAAACCATGCTCCCTTGTGTACCTAGTATTAAGCTAATACTGTTGCGTCCCCATACCCTGGCGACGTGGTATTGGGAAATTCTTGGTTACATCAGTTTTTTCCTACAATTGACTCTGAATAACTTTACCTAGATAGTCGCACTTCTGCATGTCTCAACACACAGCTTGTGTAGGCCGCGGACCTTGCATAACAAGGTTTTAGCGAGGGCAGGGACTCCTTATTTTTGAGTACTAACATACTCAGATAAGGAGCCCCCGGGTAGAGCCAAAAGCCAGATTGGCAGGGATGTCCACCCTTCCTAATGGGTGAGTCACCCCTAATATAGAGATTGGTTTGTATTCCAGTTACGGAACAAATGACAAATTCGTAGATAATATGTATTTTTCCTAACTATACAAACCTTAGCTATTTATGCAAGCTTGCCCGCCAGCCCTATCCCCCTTGAAGTCCTACCTCCAAGGAAAGTGGGCTAAATCACAGGTGTGTGAACGGGAGTGGTAGGAAGCTACCCCCCTACCACCCCGCTAACTAGCGGTGTGGGTAGTTAACCCTCGCAAAATTCTAATGGCTCGTCATTTCAGCTCCGCTGAAAGTATAACCCCTAATAAATAGCTAAGGTTTGTATAGTTAGGAAAAATACAAATCATCTACGAATTTATCATATTTATAGGGCCTCATTGATATGTATCTGTGGGTACAGTATTAAGAAAATAATTCAGATACAGTATAGTAGCTATTACATTATTTGTACTTAATGAAATATTCTTTTGCAGATAATGGGGTACGTCGTTGCTTTGAAAGGAAAAACGCCCGTGCGTCCAGGCAGGACACTTTTCAACATCACGGGACAGAAAGGGTATCTATGCGTTCTTCCCCTTCTGCCCAGTAAGGAGGCTATCAGATAAGTTTAGGGCATTGCAAGATCGAGCGATGATCTTCATAGCTCTGCTTCGGCAACATGCAGAATGATTCCCAGATCTTGTACAGCTGCTCACAGAGGCCCCGAGGGAGCTCCCTCCACTTCCCGACCACCCGTGAAGATTTTCCGTTGAGTGATACTATTGCTACGACCTCGCATCTGGAGATTATCCAGCAGCTTCTTGCAAAGAGAGGCTTTTCGAAGCCAGATGCGAAGCACACGGCAGGATAGCTCCATGAGTCATCTGCTTCAGTGTATCAGGCGAAGTGGTAAGTTGTTTGTGGTGGGTGTCGTGGACGGAGTTTCTATCCACACAGTTCCTCTAGACCAACAGCCATCTTCTTTGCTCTCATCTGGAACAGACTGATGCCTCTAGGGAGAAAAATAACAAATCAGTTCAGTTTTAGGGGAACTTCCTGTCCATCAATTAGCGAGTCTTATGTCTTCTCAGTCCCGAGTCAAACTTCAAAAGTCGAGTCTAACGAGAGGAACACTATCTGGAAGGGGTTATTAAAAAAAAGTGCCTGAACTTGAATCAGTTGAAAAAAAAAACATGTTTCAGGATGGTATATGATAGGGTTCAAATGTAATTTTTGCGGAGAAGTTTTATTTTGCTGTGCAAGAGACTTTTGGATCAAAGAAAATGGGGTGATTTCAAATGTATTTATATTTGTTTTTATAGGGCATTAAGTATATATCTCTGTGGGTATTGTAGGAAGAAAATAATTTAGATACAGTATAGTAGCTATTACATTACTTGTCCTTAATGAAATATTCTTTGTTCCAACACGGAGTACTTACCTCGAACTACTTTCTTAGGAGGGTCTGGGATCTCCTCATTATCCGACCAAGAATTTTGCGTAGTTCCCCCCCTCTCTCCGTTACCTTAATGGGGCGCTCTAGGGCGGAAGGATACTCGCCCCGGGGCAACCCGGGTCAGCACGCGAGGCAGCGCTGCTAGGTCTGAGTCGTCAGTAAGCGTCTGGTCGCAGCGTAGATATCATCTCGCCGCTCTCTCTCACTTATCCCGTCCGATCCACCTTATGTACCACGTGTTACTTTGTGTTCCTCATCCCTTGTGCACCACGTGTTCCCTTTGTGTTCTTTACCCTTTCCTTTGTGTTCTTGTGTTGCTTTTGTGTCCGCGTTTCCTTATTATGGAATCCCAGCGTCGTCCCGGGCCCCAAGCTGGTAAGTCTTGAGGGGCCTGGTTTTCCAGGCCGGATGTTAACCCACACACGCTGTGCGCCTCGTGTCGAGGAAATAAGTGCTCCCCTTCCTCCACGTGCCCGGAGTGCGAGTCCTGGCCAGAGCTTCAGTGGACCCTGTTTGCCACTAAGAAGAAAAAGGCGCCCAAATGATCTCCCAAGAAGGCGGGTCTCATCTCGCCGTTGACGTCGCCCTCAGCGCCTTCGGAGAGAGAGGTTCTCCTTCACCTTGCCCTACCCAGAGTAGGGGACGAGGTAAGTCCGTTGCGGGGAAACAGCCTATTGCCGGTCCCCATGAGTCTGATATCGGGGATTCTGTTAATGTGGGGCCTACGCAGACGGGTGGGGGGTCTGCTAGTGTGGCGGAAGTATGTGTTGTGGACGAAGTCCTGGTGCCCGCAAGACCCGTCTCAAGTGAAGGCCCGGTGTGGGGGAAGCCCGAAACAGCTCCTATCCCCCCCCACCCCCCCATCGTGGCAGTGTTTTTCAGGTTCAGCGGGTTCCGGGGGCGGTCGGGACAAAGAAAGGAGGACCACGTGTTCTTCAGGTCCCCCATGCGACAGGAAGAGGAGTTCGAGGGCTGGTTTGCCTCTCGAGCCGCTATTCGCACGCCCCCGGCGCCCTCAGCAACGCTTCCTCCAGACTTTATGGAGCCCTTGACCCCGGTCTCCAGACCGAGGGCTCCTAGAAGGCTTGTGGTAGAGACAGAAGATTCCGACAGCTCCTCCTCCTCGTCTTCCTCCTTGGACAGCTCCTCGACCTCCAACTTTTCGTCGGAGGAGGACTCCAGCGACCAGGACACCAGGAAGAAGAGGAAGAGGTCCAGAAGAAGGAGGGCTAGCTCCCACGCAAGCCCGGCGAGGAAGAAGGCGAAGTCCTCGAGGAGAAGGAGTAAGAAGAAGAGTTCCCCAAGGGGGAGGTTTGTAAGAGTGGCTTTTCACCCTCGCGGGTCGAGCAGGACGGCTGCCGCACCAGTGCCTGCCTCGGTGGCCGCTGGAGCCGCTTCCGCGACCTTGCCCAGTGTCTCTTCGGCTCCGCCCGCCTGTCGGGTGCAGTCATTGACACACTTTCCCTTGCCTGGCAAATCATCGGCTCCATCCGCTCCCAGAAGCTCGGGCCCCAGCCGCTTCGTCGCACCAGCTCCGTCCAAGTTACGGAACCTGCCGCTATCGCGACCTTCAAGCAGCTCCATTCGGTTCTCCCCTGGAGGGGGTAGACCCATGACGGCTACCCCCACCCTGGCGGCTCCAGCCGTGACGGAGATAGCCGCTCCACCAACCCGTCAAGAGGGAAGGGATACCTCCGCGCCCACGGATCCCTCCGTCTTCGAAGATGCTTCCGACACGGAGGTGCAAGTAGTGGAGGAGTTGCTAGACACCGGCGAGTGCTCCCCGGACGAGGAGCCTTCGTACAGAAAAATTCTGCCCCTCATTCGCCACCACCATAGGCTGGACGAACCACAGCCGTCTTCGGAACAAGCTTGGCTGTTATGTCTGGGCAGGATGGTTGACAATCCTGTACAACAGAAGCCATCCCTGACCTTAACGCCTGACGTTGCCCTGGGGATGGAGCACGTTGATCAGTTTGTGTCGGGCCCTAAGAACTCCCTGAGAGCCCATGGTTCCTTTAAGCTCCTACCGGGACTGAAGACCCAAAAGAAATTTTATGTGCCAGACGGGCGGCTCTCAGGGCCCCGCACAATGGAAGAAGCCATCACTACCCTGAACCAGGGCAACACAGATGAGCGGAGCCTTAATGCACCAGTGGTTTTCTCTCAAGCAGAGGCCGCCATGATGGAGGACACCGCTCAGGACATAGTTAACGTGACCTCATGGCTGGACTGGTGGGCGTGCACCTTAGCAGGATTTCAACTGGCGCACGACCTATCGGTCCCAGAGAACCAGGCCCTCTTACAAGAACTGATCCGTTCGGGGGGGGGGATGAAGTTTCTCACCTTCCAGTCCCTTACCCAGACAGCGAACTTGGTTCTGAGGAGGAGGGACACAGTGCTGAACAGACTTCCCCGTAGACTCCCTGAGCGGGAAGCTAAATTCCTGAGGAATGCCCCGGTCTGGGGCGAGACCGTGTTCACCCTTCAGGCGGTGGCGGAGACGCTAGAAAGAGTGGGAAAATTGAAGTTCGTCTGAGCCCAGGCAGCCGGCAACAAGGCGGCCCTCACACAGGAGATCATCAGCGGACGGGGCCTACCCGCCCGTGCCTCCGGCTAGGCAGGAGGCCGCCTCCCCTTCCTTGCATCAATCCCCACGGCCCTCCCGCAGGAGCGGTGCCCCAGCCCAGGCCTCCTGTAGACCTAAATGTTCCGGCTCAAGGAGAGGCCGTTCTAACCGTCTCCCCAGAAGGAGATAGGGAGAGGGGCCCCCCACACCTTCCCACGCCTCAGGTCCGGGGATGCCTCAAACATTATTGGCAAGCATGGTGAGACAACGGTGCGGATCCCTGGACGGTGACAGTCCTCAGGGAGAGATACAGAATTCTCTTCCTGTCAGAACCGCCCCCTCTGATCCCCGAACATCAAGCAGAATGGTTGGCACCCAAGGACACCGAGAAGAGAGCAGCCCTGTAAGGGGAAGTGGCAGCCATGTTGAGCAAGGGAGCTCTACAGCCCGTCCAGGAACCATCCCCAGGATTCTACAGCAGGCTTTTGCAGATGATGGTGTTCGTTGTCGCTTTGAAAGGAAAAATGCCTTTAGAATTTCTTATTCTATTCCATCTACCCAACGGATTCTCCAACAAGAGAGATGGATGTTTTGAGAAGACACATCTGATGGGAGAAAATAGGTTCTTGCGTGGTGCTAACATTTTGAAGGCAAGTATCACAGATAGGGATCATTGGTGTTAAATTTTACTATACGACTGATTTTTTTTTTATAGTTCTGAATCTTCAGTACCAGATCCCCGTGCGTTCTGACAGGACGCTTTTCAAAGTCACGGGACAGAATAGACGTCTTTGCGTTCCTTCCCTTCTGTCTAGTAAGGAGGCTATCGAACAAGTTACGGCATCGCAAGATCAAGTGATGGTTCCCTGATCTTATATAACTGCTCACAGAGGCCCCAAGTGAGCTCCCTCCTCTTCCCGAAATACTCGGACAACCACATGTAAAGTTTCCATCGAGCGATATAATCGCTTTGACCTCACATCCTGGGATTATCCAATAGCTGCTCGCAAAGAGAGACTTTTTGAAGCCAGTTGCGAAGCACATGCCAGGTTATCTCCAGTAGTGTTCTTCCACAATCTATCAGGCAAAGTAATGAGTTGTTTGTGTTGGGTGTCGTGGACAGAGTATCTCTACATACAGTGCCTTTAGACCAACAATAGCAGAGTAGAATTCTCATTAAATATCAGGTAGGAAAACTGTTTGGTGTCGGCGGTGAAAGTCCTTGAAGCTAGTCTTCAAGCTGAATGTAGGTAACATTCCCTTCTTGACCAAATTCTCTCTCCTCACACAGAATTTTGAGTGCGCCTGCCCTCACTCGGAAGTCTTTAAGCTAAACGGAATTAACATTTCCTTCTTGATGGAATTTTCCGTCATCATACGGAACTTTGAGCGCACGTTCCCTCACTTGGACTCTTAATGAGAGAATGCCTTGATGAAGTCATTGAGCTTCAGCACGGCATTTCATTCCCGTGCTGAATCTTGGTGACGGGCAAGAGGGCTCTCGAACTTCGGGAAATTGCTCCCCCAGTTCGAATCTAAATTTCTCTCTTTCATCTTTTTCTTCTGCTTAATATTACTTCGACCTTCTCCTAATTTTATCAAATTTCCTTTCTTTCATCTTGCTGTCCTATCTCTATGATTATTATTTTTCTTAGTTATATATATATGTAGATGTATGCATATATATATATATATATTTATTTATTTTATTTGTTCATTTATTTATTTATCTATTTTTTTTCTATTTTATTTAAATGGCGTGGATATTTCCACATTCGTTATTACTGCCTGCTTAGATGAATGGGAGAAGGGATCACGGTTGGGAGGTATTCGCATTCAAAGCTATATATGAGAGTATTGGATGATCTCAGCCATCCCAAAGATGGTTTGGACCTTTTTGGCGGAACTACTCTCAAGGGTTGGGTCATCGGAATCCAGGGGGATCCAATCCTTGAGGTGGGACTCTTGGCTTTTGGCCGGAAGCCCATCATTACAGATATGGGGAGGATGATTCCATATTACTTTGGTCTCAGTCCTAACAGGAGGGTTTAGCTTACACCTGTGCCTCTATATCTGTTTTGATGCTATCCTTCGGGTAGGGTATGGAGTGGACCATCGGGGAAGTATACTCTCATTGTGCCGATAGTGGAGAGTGCAAATTTCCTTTCCAACGTATGATACTTTCTTATAATTCTCAAGCAGGTACCCCAACAAAACAACAACAAAAAACCTGAAAATCCCACCCTTAAATATGGACCCTTCAAATACTGACTCCCCATCCCCTGGATTTGCTGACTCCCCCCCGGCACTGTTGACGACTTCTGCTACTGTAATTAGGGAAAACTCTGTTGACGACCTTCGAACTAAAAAGGACCACTCTACTGATGTTAAAAAATCTAGCAATTTGGGTAACACAGGGAAACTACGATTCCTTCATGTTTCCCAAATCCCATTAGAGACAAATTATGATGATATATATAGAGCATTTGAGTGCTATGGATTGATAAAGGAAATAAGGATGCGACTTGGAGATGAAAAATGGGACTCTTGGATATCTTTTGAAAGTCATGATGAAGCGTTTAATGCCATAAGTAATATTAGTAGTATCAAAATTAACGAATTGAACATCATGGGAGCTCTTTGTGATAAGGTCCCAAAGGAATTGGATGTATACAAACCTGCTGATTGGTTTGAAAAAGATAGAAATGTACCCATGCCTTCACAGAGAAAACCCAAACCACCAATGTGGCTCTTAGCTGAACCTAAAGGGATAATAGGGAATTATTTTAAGATATGTAAGTTTATCCAAAAAAAGTAGGAACCATAGCACCTGGAGATATATCTCGTTTTGGGAAGAACAGTTATCTCATCCATGCCAAATCTTCGACTCAGTCTGCAATACTGTCTAACTTACAGACAGGCAGTGATGAAATTACATTGGAAATGAAACCTCATCTAAATTTTAGTTATGGAAGGGGAGTGGTCTTTAATAAGGACCTATACGAATTTACAGAGGAGGAGATACTTTCTATGTGTCCATTAAATGTATGGAAAGTGCATAAGGTTCCTGGAACTTCAATTATTATACTTACTTTCCAGGATGCTGATGTACCTTTCCATATTTTTATTGAAAATGAAAGGATTAAAGTTCGGCCTTTCAAACAAAAGCCCCTGCTATGTTTTAATTGTTTTAAATTTGGACACCCATCCAAAGTTTGCAAAAATGGAAAAATGTGTGGTATTTGCTCCAAAACTTATCATGGAGAATGTACACTTGAGGCCAGGTGTTCAAATTGCAATTTGAATCATAAATCAACTGATAGGAGATGATCACCAAGTGGGGAGCCATGGCGGAAGTCTCATATACGTTCGTCGAGATGTTCCCCAAGTTTCTCTGTCTATTCGTACACCTCTGCAGGCAGTGGTTGTACAGATCGACATAGGGCGAAAATATACAATTTGTTCTCTGTACTTGCCTCCAAATGATAACATTTTGTATGACAACTTAGTGGAGGTGATGTTTTAGCAAACACGAGGGGAAATATCATATCATCAATTGTGGAAAATGAAGATGTGGGACTCCTTAATACAGGAGAGCCCACACACTTTCATGTCCAGACAGGTACCTTGTCATGTATTGACCTATCAATCGTAAGCTCTAATTGCCTTCTCGACTTCGATTGGAGAACATTAGATGATTGGCATACTAGTGATCACGCACCAATCATTATAAACACCAACAATGGTCCACCTTTACAGGGATCGCCACGATGGAATCTTGACAAGGCGGACTGGGATAAATTTCGTGAACTAAGCGAAATTGAGGGGGATGCAGGACAAGTTGAAAATATCGATGATGCCATAGACTTACTGAATGGAACTCTCCATACAGCAGGAGTCAATTCAATTCCCAAAACAACAAGGTTATTCAAAAGACGACCAGTCCCGTGGTGGTCCTCAGAACTAACTACCCTCCACAGAGCCACAAGAAGATCTCTAACACGATTGCGTAGACGCAGAACTGATGAGAATTTAATTATATACAAGAAATGTAGAGCACAGTTCCGTCGTGCCATGAAAGAAGCAAGGCTCCAGTCATGGATGTCTTTTGTTTCCTCCATTAACAGTAGAACACCACCATCTTCTGTGTGGAGGAAAGTAAGAAAGATAGCTGGCAAATTCACCCCCAGCCCACCACCAGTGTTGAAGGTGAATGGCCAGTATGTAACTGAAGCAAATGAAGTTAGCAATGCCCTGGCTAATCATTTTTCAAATGTATCCAGCAAGTGTGAAGGAGCCCCTGGTCACCAGTATAGGAGCACTGAAGAAAAGAAAATTTTAAATTTTGCAACAAGAAGGGAAGAGTCGTATAATTCTCCTTTCACTGAAAGAGAATTTGATTCCGCACTTGCTCATTGCAATGATACAGCCCCTGGACGCGATGGAATTCCATATGCAATGATTAAACATGTACATTTTAATACAAAGCTATTTATTTTAAGTATTATTAATAGAATATGGCATGATCATAGTTACCCAAGTGTTTGGGAACTAGCCATTATTTTAGCCTTTTTAAAACCCGGTAAAGACAAGTTTTTAGCAGCAAACTATCGTCCTATTGCATTGACATCTTGTTTATGTAAAATCATGGAGAAGATGGTCAATGCAAGGCTGATGTGGTACCTTGAAAAGAAAGGTATTTTATCACCGATTGAATGTGGATTCCGAAAAATGCACTCAACGACTGATGTGTTGATATGACTAGAGTCTTCTATTTGTGAAGCCTTTGCTTCCAAACAGCACCATGTTACAGTATTTTTTGACCTTGAAAAGGCATATGATACCACATGGAGATATGGTATTCTTAAAACCATTCATGAATTGGGATTGAGAGGAGAGCTGCCACTATTTATTCAGGCATTTCTTTCACGTAGAGTTTTTCAAGTGAGAGTAGGGGAAACACTATCAGAAAGTAAGTGCCAGGAAGAAGGAGTTCCTCAGGGTAGTGTGCTGAGTGTAACCCTTTTTGCACTAGCAATTAATGGGATATCCTCAGTCATTCCCCGGGATGTTCTCGCAACATTATTTGTGGATGATCTCTCCATATCATTTGCTGGGGCCAGAATGGCAATGGTTGAGAGAAAAATCCAACTCTCTATTGATAAAATTATCCATTGGGCCGATATGAATGGATTTAAGTTCTCAACAAGTAAAACTACAATTGTCCATTTCTGTCGTATATATCCAGACCCGGATATATATATCAAAGGTCAACGGATCCCATGTGCAAGTGAAGCAAAATTTTTAGGGTTGATATTTGATTGTAGGCTTACATGGGTTTCTCACTTAAAAGCATTAAAAGCTAAATGTGTTGAAGCTATGAATCTTTTAAAAGTCTTGTCCCATACGTCATGGGGGGCAGACCGCAATACAATTTTAAAATTATACAAGGCCTTGATATTTTCCAAAATTAGTTATGGTTGTGAGGTATATTCTTCAGCCACCCCAAGCCGGTTAAAAATACTAGATTCAATACATCATGCTAGCATTAGATTGTCCACAGGAGCCTTTAGAACCTCCCCTATCACAAGTCTCCTTGTTGATGCTGGGGAGTTGCCTCTGGACCTTTACCGGATGTCCTCTATTATTCGGTATTGGTTTAGATTGCAAAGACTCCCCAATTCTTCAGCCTTTCAGACTGCAAGCCTTGTAAGGCACTCAACCTACTTTGAGTTGCACCCAAAATCTCCTCAACCTTATGGGTTTCGGGTTAACCAATTATTAAACAATCTGGATATAATTAGAAATAAGGTACTTCCATTCAAGGTATCATCAACGCCTCCATGGAAATTACCTGACATATCTTTTTGTAAATACTTTATTGGAGTTAAGAAGAATATGACTGACTTAGAATCCAGGTCTCTTTTTATGGAACATGTCGAAGAACATAGGGGATTGACTTTTATATATACTGATGGCTCCAAATCTGATGCTGGCGTTGGATTTGGAGTACATAGTAATGATTTTAATTGTAGAGGTGCACTTCCTCTAACAGCTTCCATATTTACTGCCGAACTGTATGGCATATTAACCGCTATTGAGAAAATAGCTTTGGAAAAGGAGGGCAATTTTACAATTTTTAGTGATGCAAGGAGTGTTCTTCAAGCTTTAGAAGTTTTTAATTCTAGTAACCCTCTAGTTTTAAAGATTTTAGAATGGCTTTTTATTATTGGACGGAAAGGTATAACTGTTCGATTTTGTTGGGTTCCAGCACATGTAGGTGTGTCTGGGAATGAGAAGGCAGATTTACTGGCGAAGAATGCGGCATCCGAGTTGCTACCAAGGAGGTATCCCATTCCATGTAACGATCTCCTACCTTACATCAAGAAATTGGTTTGTGATAAATGGCAACAGCACTGGGACAGTCAAGATGGCAATAAAATGAGGGAAGTAACAAATGACATATCACCTTGGAGGTATAACATGATTCCCCGAAAATGGGAGACGACTCTTTGTCGTCTCCGTATTGGTCACACACGGTTAACACACGAGTTTCTGCTGAAGGACCAACACCAACCGTATTGCGAGGACTGCTTAGTACCTTTAACAGTGAGGCATTTGTTGACCGAATGCCTTAATTTTACTAACTTAAGAAATAGATATCTGTTTGAGGCTCGAGGTGAGGATGGCAGGTTTATCCTTGCCAAGATTCTTGGACATGATGTGTCTTACTATGCGAGCGGAATTTTTAGATTTATTTCAGAAGCAGGTCTTCTGAAAACTATTTAACTATTGTAATGACTTCTTAATTCTTATGGTTTTAATCGAATTCTCTTTTAATTTTCATATACAGTAAATGGTATCGGCGTCAATGACCTTAGATGTCAGGATGCCAGAAAACTTTCAATCAATCAATCAATCAATCAACAAGTAAAACTACAATTGTCCATTTCTGTCGTATACGGGGAGTACATCCAGACCCGGATATATACATCAAAGGTCAACGGATCCCATATGCAAGTGAAGCAAAATTTTTAGGGTTGATATTTGATTGTAGGCTTACATGGGTTTCTCACCTAAAAGCATTAAAAGCTAAATGTGTTGAAGCTATGAATCTTTTAAAAGTCTTGTCCCATGCATCATGGGGGGCAGACTGCAATACAAATCTAAAATTATACAAGGCCTTGATATTTTCCAAAATTAGTTATGGTTGTGAGGTATATTCTTCAGCCACCCCAAGCCGGTTAAAAAAAATTAGATTCAATACATCATGCTAGCATTAGATTGTCCACAGGAGCCTTCAGAACCTCCCCTATCTCAAGTCTCCTTGTTGATACTGGGGAGTTGCCTCTGGACCTTTACCGAATGTCCTCTATTATTCGGTATTGGTTTAGATTGCAAAGACTCCCCAATTCTTCAGCCTTTCAGACTGCAAGCCTTGTAAGGCACTCAACCTACTTTGAGTTGCACCCAAAATCTCCTCAACCTTTTGGGTTTCGGGTTAACCAATTATTAAACAATCTGGATATAATTAGAAATAAGGTGCTTCCATTCAAGGTATCATCAACGCCTCCATGGAAATTACCTGACATATCTTTTTGTAGATACTTTATTGGAGTTAAGAAGAATATGTCAGACCTAGAAGCCAGGTCTCTTTTTTATGGAACATGTCGAAGAACATAGGGGATTGACTTTTATATATACTGATGGCTCCAAATCTGATGCTGGCGTTGGATTTGGAGTACATAGTAATGATTTTAATTGTAGAGGTGCACTTCCTCTAACAGCTTCCATATTTACTGCCGAACTTTATGGCATATTAACCGCTATTGAGAAAATAGCTTTGGAAAAGGAGGGCAATTTTACAATTTTTAGTGATGCAAGGAGTGTTCTTCAAGCTTTAGAAGTTTTTAATTCTAGTAACCCTCTAGTTTTAAAGATTTTAGAATGGCTTTTTATTATTGGACGGAAAGGTATAACTGTTCGATTTTGTTGGGTTCCAGCACATGTAGGTGTGTCTGGGAATGAGAAGGCAGATTTACTGGCGAAGAATGCGGCATCCGAGTTGCTACCAAGGAGGTATCTCATTCCATGTAACGATCTCCTACCTTACATCAAGAAATTGGTTTGTGATAAATGGCAACAGCACTGGGACAGTCAAGATGGCAATAAAATGAGGGAAGTAACAAATATCATATCACCTTGGAGGTATAACATGATTCCCCGAAAATGGGAGACGACTCTTTGTCTCCGTATTGGTCACACACGGTTAACACACGAGTTTCTGCTGAAGGACCAACACCAACCGTATTGCGAGGACTGCTTAGTACCTTTAACAGTGAGGCATTTGTTGACCGAATGCCTTAATTTTACTAACTTAAGAAATAGATATCTGTTTGAGGCTCGAGGTGAGGATGGCAGGTTTATCCTTGCCAAGATTCTGGGACATGATGTGTCTTACTATGCGAGCGGAATTTTTAGATTTATTTCAGAAGCAGGTCTTCTGAAAACTATTTAACTATTGTAATGACTTCTTAATTCTTATGGTTTTAATCGAATTCTCTTTTAATTTTCATATACAGTAAATGGTATCGGCGTCAATGACCTTAGATGTCAGGATGCCAGAAAACTTTCAATCAATCAATCAATCAATCAACAAGCAAAACTACAATTGTCCATTTCTGTCGTATACGGGGAGTACATCCAGACCCGGATATATACATCAAAGGTCAACGGATCCCATATGCAAGTGAAGCAAAATTTTTAGGGTTGATATTTGATTGTAGGATTACATGGGTTTCTCACCTAAAAGCATTAAAAGCTAAATGTGTTGAAGCTATGAATCTTTTAAAAGTCTTGTCCCATACATCATGGGGGGCAGACCGCAATACAAATCTAAAATTATACAAGGCCTTGATATTTTCCAAAATTAGTTATGGTTGTGAGGTATATTCTTCAGCCACCCCAAGCCGGTTAAAAAAAATTAGATTCAATACATCATGCTAGCATTAGATTGTCCACAGGAGCCTTCAGAACCTCCCCTATCTCAAGTCTCCTTGTTGATGGCTGGGGAGTTGCCTCTGGACCCTTTACCGAATGTCCTCTATTATTCGGGTATTGGTTTAGATTGCAAAGACTCCCCAATTCTTCAGCCTTTCAGACTGCAAGCCTTGTAAGGCACTCAACCTACTTTGAGTTGCACCCAAAATCTCCTCAACCTTTTGGGGTTTCGGGTTAACCATTATTAAACAATCTGGATATAATTAGAAATAAGGTGCTTCCATTCAAGGTATCATCAACGCCTCCATGGAAATTACCTGACATATCTTTTTGTAGATACTTTATTGGAGTTAAGAAGAAATATGTCAGACCTAGAAGCCAGGTCTCTTTTTATGGAACATGTCGAAGAACATAGGGGATCGACTTTTATATATACTGACCGGCTCCAAATCTGATGCTGGCGTTGGATTTGGAGTACATAGTAATGATTTTAATTGTAGAGGTGCACTTCCTCTTACAGCTTCCATATTTACTGCCGAACTGTATGGCATATTAACCGCTATTGAGAAAATAGCTTTGGAAAAGGAGGGTAATTTTACAATTTTTAGTGATGCAAGGAGTGTTCTTCAAGCTCTAGAAGTTTTTAATTCTAGTAACCCTCTAGTTTTAAAGATTTTAGAATGGCTTTTTATTATTGGACGGAAAGGTATAACTGTTCGATTTTGTTGGGTTCCAGCACATGTAGGTGTGTCTGGGGAATGAGGAAGGCAGATTTACTGGCGAAGAATGCGGCATCCGAGTTGCTACCAAGGAGGTATCCCATTCCATGTAACGATCTCCTATCTTACATCAAGAAATTGGTTTGTGATAAATGGCAACAGCACTGGGACAGTCAAGATGGCAATAAAATGAGGGAAGTAACAAATATCATATCACCTTGGAGGTATAACATGATTCCCCGAAAATGGGAGACGACTCTTTGTCGTCTCCGTATTGGTCACACACGGTTGACACACGAGTTTCTGCTGAAGGGCCAACACCAACCGTTATTGCGAGGACTGCTTAGTAGCCTACCTTTAACAGTGAGGCATTTGTTGACCGAATGGGCCTAATTTTACTAACTTAAGAAATAGATATCTGTTTGAGGCTCGAGGTGAGGATGGCAGGTTTATCCTTGCCAAGATTCTTGGACATGATGTGTCTTACTATGCGAGCGGAATTTTTAGATTTATTTCAGAAGCAGGTCTTCTGAAAACTATTTAACTATTGTAATGACTTCTTAATTTTTATGGTTTTAATCGAATTCTCTTTTAATTTCATATACAGTAAATGGTATCGGCGTCAATGACCTTAGATGTCAGGATGCCAGAAAACTTTCTATCAATCAATCAATCAATCAATTAAGTGTGGAAAAACAATTTCATTTATTTCATAATAGCCAAAATTAGTTCTATCATCCTGGAAACTTTATGAGAGTACTTATTTTTTTGTTTGTTTTAAGCCTTGCAAGCATTTTAAGGCAAAGCAGATAATGTAACACCATATTTTTTTCTCAATTTTTTTGTGTATATAAGCAAGATGAAAATTATATCGCTTTCTTTATTTAAACATAGTTATCTATTTGTGTTGCAAATCATTTAAAATTAACATTGGGGTCTATTTTAATGTTAACTGGTGGCTAATTACAAATTTATCTATTATTTTTATTTTTTAACAAATATTTTGTTCGAGGGCCTCCTTTCTTTTTGAAGCTTCATTTCACCAACTTATATTGTGATGAAAAAACTGTGTTTCGGAGAGAAGGTGGTTCAATTATTGTACTTTATAGTGATCACTTCAAATTTAGGTTATTTCACTAAAAAAAATTTTATGAATTAAAAGAAAAAAAAAAACTATGGTTTCGTCCAGAACTCGCCCTATACTACGAATATGTTTTTATATGATTATGTATATACGTATCAACATTAATGTTTCCCAATGTACATTGCATTTTAGTTTTTTATTGGTCATTTATACATAATATTATGGACATTTAATAAAAATAATAATCATTTTGGTTGAATTTATATTTTACCATATGAATGGAGATTGAACAAACCTACACCATGAAATTATGCCAGCCAGAAATGAAAAATTGTAATGTCTTTCATGTATGAGTAATATAATGTAGCATACATTTAGTTAAATATTATAATAAAGTAATAATTATAATAAGATATAGTATTTGTAGTATTAAAATAAATGCATTTTACCATATCACGATGAATTAAGTCATAATAATATACTGAAAACCATCACAATACACAAAAATGACCCAAGAAATGCCAGCATCTGTATTATCATTTCATATTCCGTATTGTATTTCCACATAATGAGACCTAAAACAAATAAAAAATATAACTAAAATTTATATATAACTCTTTAAACAAGTATTAAAAACTCTCATATAGCGTAAATAAGTATTTAAAAATGAAAAATAAATTTAGTAACTGGAACCTTTTTAACTTTTCTTCCAGGTTTTGGATCCCGAGAAAAATGTAAACAAACATTTGAAGGAATGAAGAGCCAAGACTCGTTATTCGTCTTATATATATGAAATTAAAGGTAAATTATGAATAATTTTGTACTCATATGATATAATAGAATAATATGGCTTAATAATTAAAATAATGACCCCCAAAAATATATATTAGGCTTAAAAAATGTCTTTTTTAGGCTTAGCATCGCTGGTAAAGAAGTATGTTTCTACGGTCATGTGTACCCTAGGATTGTCTGTAGATTAGGGCAGGGTTTTTACGTGTTTTGTTTGTTGTTTTAGTTGTTTTTATTGTTTTTTTTTATCATTTTGGACAATATTTTAGCCTGTGGGAGGATAGATCCAGGACTATTGGCCCTAGACAACCCTGGCCATATTGAGACTTGTCCCAGGAGGATGCCTCTATGGTCATGTGTACCCTAGGATTGTCTGTGTAGATTAAGGCATTGTTTTACTTGTTTTGTTTGTTGTTTTAGTTGTTTTTATTGGTTTTTTTTTATCATTTTGGACAATATTTTAGCCTGTGGGAGGATGGATCCAGGACTATTGGCCCTAGACAACCCTGGCCATATTGAGGCAACTTGTCCTGAAGTATGTTTCTTCGGTCATGTGTACCCTAGGATTGTCTGTGTAGATTAGGGCATTGTTTTACTTGTTTTTTATGATATTTTGATTATATTTATTGTTTTTAATCATTTGGAACAATATTCTAGCCATATTTATATTTATTTACACTTAAAGATTAAAATCGGAATAATTTATAAATGAAAAAGGTGAATATCAATATACAGAAATAAAAGGCGTCTGTTAACACTGACTGTACTGTTAATTCAAATAGCCTCTACAGGGCTGTTAATTCTCTATATGATTTCCAGTATTATAAAAAAAGGTATAGATAATAACAGTTTAAAATTTGATGTTTTTTGTCAATATATCGTTCTTTTATTCTACTTAATAGAATGCAAAAATTTACAAATTTTTTGTCCAAAAAAAAAAAAAAAAAAAAAAAAGCTTTAATTCTTTTATCTTTGTTTCAGCTGGGGTGTGTGTATAATAACGGCCACCTGTAAAATGAAGACTTAAGTATACTGTAATGTAAGGGGGGTCGCAGGGGGGGCATCAGCCCCCTATTAGGTAAGTGGTAAGCACACGTCTCGTAGGTTAGGTTAGGGGGGGGGTGAAGTTTAGTTTAGTGGGTGTCCATATTTTATGCTCACTGAAGGAACTGGCCGTTGTTTGTACAAAGGCTCCAATACAATATTCCTAATAAATAAATAAGAAGAGTTATTGGTATATTTTCAAGTAATTTATGTTTCTGATGGAAATGTAAAGGGAAAAACCAATATTTTAGAGGTTTTATGATTGTGGGAATTGTTTTGAAATGGAAACAACGCTAGGGCACCTCCTAACCTAAGGTTTCCATCGTGACCCTACGAGCTGATCCTTGCTTACTTCCCAACCCGTGGGAAGTGTATCACACCCGTGTAGGCCACCGTACCCTTAGCTTACCCTAAGACTAAATCTCAACCTAGTGTTTGCTTCTCAAAGCTTAACTCCTGAAACTGGTTTTGTTCCTGTGCAAAATACAAACCGTCCGCTCTTTACTTTGGAGTATTATTTCGGCGATGCTGAGCAGCAAACTATCGTCCTATTGAATTGACATCTTGTTTATGTAAAATCATGGAGAAGATGGTCAATGCAAGGCTGATATGGTACCTTGAAAAGAAAGGTATTTTATCACCGATTCAATGTGGATTCCGAAAAATGCACTCAACGACTGATGTGTTGATACGACTTGAGTCATCTATTTGTGAAGCCTTTGCTTCCAAACAGCACCATGTTACAGTATTTTTTGACCTTGAAAAGGCATATGATACCACATGGAGATATGGTATTCTTAAAACCATTCATGAATTGGGATTGAGAGGAGAGCTGCCACTATTTATTCAGGCATTTCTTTCACGTAGAGTTTTTCAAGTGAGAGTGGGGGAAACTCTATCAGAGAGTAAGTGCCAGGAAGAAGGAGTTCCTCAGGGTAGTGTGCTGAGTGTAACCCTTTTTGCACTAGCAATTCATGGGATATCCTCAGCCATTCCCCAGGATGTTCTCTCAACACTATTTGTGGATGATCTCTCAATATCATTTGCTGGCACTAGAATGGCAATGGTTGAGAGAAAAATCCAACTCTCTATTGATAAAATTATCCAGTGGGCTGACATGAATGGATTTAAGTTCTCGACAAGTAAAACTACCATTGTCCATTTTTGTCGTATCCGGGGAGTACATCCAGACCCGGATATATACATTAAAGGTCAACGGATACCATGTGTATCGGAAACCAAATTTTTAGGTTTGATATTTGACTGTAGACTTACATGGGTTTCTCACCTAAAAGCGCTAAAAGCTAAATGTGTTGAAGCTCTGAATATCTTAAAAGTATTGTCCCATACATCATGGGGGGCAGACCGCAATACTATTTTAAAATTATACAAGGCCTTGATTTTTTCCAAAATTAGTTATGGTTGTGAGGTATATTCTTCAGCCACCCCAAGCCGGTTAAAAATATTAGACTCGATACATCATGCAGGTATTAGATTATCTACTGGAGCTTTTAAAACCTCGCCTATCCCAAGTCTCCTTGTTGATGCTGGAGAGTTACCTCTAGACCTTTACCGAATGTCTTCCATTCTTCGGTATTGGTTTAGATTGCAAAGACTCCCTAGCTCTCTAGCCTTTCAGACTGCAAGCCTTGTAAGACACGCATCATACTTTGAGTTGCACCCAAAATCTCCTCAACCTTATGGCTTTCGGGTGAAACGATTTTTAAATAGTCTGGATATAATTAGAAATAAGGTACTTCCATTCAAGGTATCATCAACGCCTCCATGGAAATTACCTGACATATCTTTTTGTAAATACTTTATTGGAGTTAAGAAGAATATGACTGACTTAGAATCCAGGTCTCTTTTTATGGAACATGTCGAAGAACATAGGGGATCGACTTTTATATATACTGATGGCTCCAAATCTGATGCTGGCGTTGGATTTGGAGTACATAGTAATGATTTTAATTGTAGAGGTGCACTTCCTCTAACAGCTTCCATATTTACTGCCGAACTGTATGGCATATTAACCGCTATTGAGAAAATAGCTTTGGAAAAGGAGGGTAATTTTACAATTTTTAGTGATGCAAGGAGTGTTCTTCAAGCTTTAGAAGTTTTTAATTCTAGTAACCCTCTAGTTTTAAAGATTTTAGAATGGCTTTTTATTATTGGACGGAAAGGTATAACTGTTCGATTTTGTTGGGTTCCAGCACATGTAGGTGTGTCTGGGAATGAGAAGGCAGATTTACTGGCGAAGAATGCGGCATCCGAGTTGTTACCAAGGAGGTATCCCATTCCATGTAACGATCTCCTACCTTACATCAAGAAATTAGTTTGTGATAAATGGCAACAGCACTGGGACAGTCAAGACGGCAATAAAATGAGGGAAGTAACAAATATCATATCACCTTGGAGGTATAACATGATTCCCCGAAAATGGGAGACGACTCTTTGCCGTCTCCGTATTGGTCACACACGGTTGACACACGAGTTTCTGCTGAAGGGCCAACACCAACCGTATTGCGAGGACTGCTTAGTACCTTTAACAGTGAGGCATTTGTTGACCGAATGCCCTAATTTTACTAACTTAAGAAATAGATATCTGTTTGAGGCTCGAGGTGAGGATGGCAGGTTTATCCTTGCCAAGATTCTTGGACATGATGTGTCTTACTATGCGAGCGGAATTTTTAGATTTATTTCAGAAGCAGGTCTTCTGAAAACTATTTAACTATTTTAATGACTTCTTAATTTTTATGGTTTTAATCGAATTCTCTTTTAATTTTCATATACAGTAAATGGTATCGGCGTCAATGACCTTAGATGTCAGGATGCCAGAAAACTTTCAATCAATCAATCGGCGATGCTGAAACCAGCCGATAAAGCTTTTTTGTCAGGGTTGTAACAACCCGCCTCTAGTTAGCGCTCACACCAGCACTAGCGACTAACCATCACTTTCTATTTCAGCTCGGTAAATACGTAGTCTTTCTCTCTCGCCAACATTTTTAACCGGTTTTCGGTTAAAAGTAACTGGCCTAATGCTTAATAAAATGCCCATTTGTTTTGAGCTGCCTTCATTGGTTCTCACGGGTTCCCTGTGCAAGGAAGGTTGTGAGGTACGAGAGACGGACCATAGCCGAGGTGATGCTTTATTCCTGAGATGGGCAGAGGACATTGACCTGTGCGGACAGCAAAGTAGCACCCTGCTGGGCAGGTGACTGACCGACTGCGAACAGGCATTTGTGTTTTCTAACATTGACGTTATGATTAATATAAAAGCCCACACTTTACTGTACATATAATAATGAATCACACATAAAAATGAAGGGCAAATGATTTC
>NW_027171840.1:5000-10000 GCF_036898095.1 Palaemon carinicauda
TTGAGAGGTGAAAGTGGTTCCCCTGTCAGAAGTAATATGCTCAGGGATACCAAATCTTGCAATCCATCCAGAGAGTAAAGCAGAAGTACATGAGGCGGACATTGCAGTTTCCATGGGAATGGCTTCAGGCTAATGGGTGGAGCGGTCGATCGCGGTAAACGGGTAACGATGTCCTTGTGATGTGGGTAGGGGGCCTACAACGTCGACGTGAATGTGTGCGAAACAACGCTGAGGTTGAGGAAAGCTGCCCACTCCTGAATCCGTGTGTCGATGTACTTTGGAAGTTTGGCAAGAAGTACAGGCACGGACCCAATCCTTAGCATCCTTAGAAATGCCGTGCCAAATGAACTTTGCCTTCAGCAGCTGTGCAGTAGAACGGCACGAGGGATGTGAAAGGCCGTGGATGAAATCAAACACCTGTCGGCGCATGGGAACAGGAATCCAAGGTCGCGGTCTAACAGTACTGACGTCACAGAGGAGGGTGGTGTTGGAGTTTTCGAGGGGAAAATCCTCCCAATGGAGGGACGTGCAGGATGTCCTACAAGCTTGATACTCTGGATCCTGTTGTTGGGCTTCAGCCAGGGCGTTGTAATCCAATCCCAGTTGAACGGCAACCAACGTGTTCCTTGACAGGGCATCGTCAACGGGATTCATTTTCCAGGGACGTATTGGAGGGTGCAATTGTATTCAGCCAAGGCGGAGAGATGTCAGCATTGACGGGCGGCCCAGGCGTCAGACTGTCGAGTGAAGGCGTGTACCAGAGGCATGTGGTCTGTACGAATGACGAAGGGCGTACCTTCTAAGAAATGGCGAAAGTGACGGACAGCCAAGTGCACCGCCAGCAATTCTCGATCAAAGGTAGAATAACCCGATTCTGCCTTGGACAGTCTTTTGCTGAAGAAGGCCAATGGGCGGGGCGAGCCTTTGACCACCTGCTCGAGTACTGCACCAATAGCGACGTTGCTGGCATCAGTGGAGAGAAGGAGAATGGCGTGTGGGATAGGAAAAGTGAGAGCCGCAGCAGTTGATAGGGCCTTTTTTGCATAGCAGAAGGCTGCATCTTGAAGGGGCCCCCACTTCAGGTCCTTTAGCTTGCCCTTGAGGGAGGCGTAGAGGGGAGCAAGCGTGGCGGCAATGGCTGGCAGAAAACGGTGATAATAGTTGATCATGCCCAAGAATTCCTGCAGAGCTTTGACGGTCGAGGGCGTTGGGAAATTCTGAACGGCTGCTACCTTCTCAGGGAGGGGATGGACTCCTTCAGGAGTGATACGGTGCCCTAAGAACGACACTTCCTTGGCGCCAAAGGTACACTTGTCGTACCGGACTACAAGGCCGTTTTGTTGCAGGCGGTCGAGCACTATGCGCAGGTGACGGAGGTGTTCCTCTTTCGAGGAGGAGAACACAAGTATGTCGTCCACATAACATACACAGAAAGGAAGGTCCCCTAAGATGCCATCCATGAGACGTTGAAACGTTGCCCCAGCATTACGAAGGCCAAAACAGGAGTAATTGAAGGTGTGTGTGCCAAACGGAGTGGTCTTGGGGATGTCTTCTGGGTTCATAGGCACCTGATAATACCCCTTCAGGAGGTCGAGCGTAGAGAAAACCTTTGCTTTGTGCAGGTAGGAGGTTACATCGGCAATGTTTGGGAGGGGGTAGTGATCCGGGTCTGTTTGCATGTTCAGGCGCCTGTAATCCCCGCACGGACAGAGGGAGCCGTCTTTCTTCAGAACGATGTGTAAGGGTGACGACCATGGGCTGGAGGCCTTTTGGCAAAGGCCCATTTTCTCCATTTCAGCGAACGTCTGTTTGGCGGCTGCTAATCGTTCCGGTGCCAGAAGTCTGAATTTTGCAAAGACTGGGGGTCCCATCGTCTTGATATGGTGATAAATACCGTGCTTGGCAGAAACCGTGGGCGTTTGGCGAAGTTCTGGACGGAAAACTTCCGGGTACGACGTGAGGAGGTGGGCGTAGGCATCCGTGGGTGTGCTGATGTGGAGAGCGAGGTTGGAGGGGGTGGGTTGAAGAGGTGTCGACAAGTACGAGTCTGCGTTGACCAATCGTCGGTGGGCGACATCGACCAGAAGGTGGAAATGACAGAGGAAATCCGCACCGAGGATTGGCATTGTGACGTCAGCAACGAGAAACTTCCAATTGAATTTACCGTTTCCGAACGATAATGTGAGGCTCTCGTAACCGTAGGTGGGTATCGCAGATCCGTTGGCAGCTACCAAGCGGACATCGGCAGATGTAGACAGACTACGTTGTGCCTTGAAGAGTTTCCTTGGCAAAAGAGAACGACAAGCACCCGTGTCTACCAAAAATCGCACGCCCGTTCCTGCATCCTGTAAAAAGAAAAGATTAGAAACATGGGAGGCCACCACCACGAGCGATGGCCTACTTACACGTTTTCTGGCCACTGATAATCTTTGGCACATTTCTTCGCGGTTTCCCCGAATCTGAAGTGGTAGTAGCAAAACTGCGGCGGATGGGAGGTAGTAAGTGGCTGTAAAAGTCGTTCGTTGGGGCGCGAGCGATTGGTGGGTGGTGGGCCAGGTTTTGTCGCCGCTTCGGCACTTCACGGGGTAGGCGTGTATGTCCTACAGCATTCATGTCAGCTTCGGTTGACGTTGAATAGGCATCCTCGTCGTCAGGGGTGGAGGCGTTGATGGAGGTCTTGAAGTGGCTGTCCATAAGGGCGTTGGCTTTGGTCATCAATTCCTTTATGGGTAAACTATCGACATCGGGTATGGCAGCGCGCACAGGTTCAGGTAGACGGCGTATCCAAAGGGCACGGAGTAGGTTCACCTCACGAGGAGAGCCGTCTGCGGCAGGTTGAAGGCGAGCGATACTGGTCATTTCCCTGAGGGCAAGCAAAGCCTTTTGGTCCCCCAACAGTTGTTGCGAGAGCTGAAAAAGCTTTGCTATACGGGCGGCTGGCGACGGCGAGTACTGCTGCAGAAGGTATGATTTGAGGTCGTCATACGCTATTGGGGTGTCTCCTTGTTCACAAAGCCAGTCGGATATTTCTGGGAAGGTGTCCTTGGGTATCGCCGCGAGAACATAATCCGCTTTGGTGGTTGAGCGAGTCACGCCCCTGATATGAAACTGGACTTCTGCGCGCTGAAACCAAGCAAACGCCTCTCCGCTGGCAAACGATGAAAGTTTCAATGGGTCGGCCGCAGCACCAACTGCCGTAGAGTCCGCCATAGTACCAACGATGAAGGGGCGAGGGGGTGGGGGTGGAAGGCGGTGGGAGCGAGTCGACTTCCGGGGTCACCAATGTGACGCGCCGAGAGAGGAGTTGTGAAATCAAAGGCAGATTGGAAATGACTGAGCTATATTATTATAGAACACTCTCCTTTATATACAAAACGGCAAGGCAACAGGACATGGCATGTTCGAGAGACAGACAAAGTTCAGAGGAAAACCGGAGACATGATCATTCAGGTTCTTTTTAGTGCGAGGGAAGAGTGCAGATACAAGCATAATATATACAATAGGAATTATGTACAATTGTGTGACACACGGTTGGTACAATTATGCAGAATGCCCATGTAATTTTAACCTGGATAAAATTAAAGTATGTGAAAAGACCTATAGATTGTTCTAGTTTTTATAACCAACAATATACCTATAAATACTATTTAATCAAAACTCAATAATATGTATTATTAAAATATAAAATATAATAAAAAACATGTACAGAAATTATTGATAAAATAACATAAACTACATTGGAGATCATTCTAGAACTTAGTAACAGTTAGTAAAAAATACTCTGGGGTAAATGGCATATTCTGTGAAAACCTGCATACAAAGAAAAGTGTATATTATTATGTTCTAATAATGTACAATAAGTTAATTAGGCGAAAGTGTGAGGATTAATAATCTGATCAAGAAGGAGAAACTGAAGGGTCTTTAGTCATTCAAAGAAAACAGAATATATATATATATATATATATATATATATATATATATATATATATATATATATATAATATATATATATATATATATAATATATATAGTGTGTGTGTGTGTGTGTATACAGTATATATATATATATATATATATATATATATATATATATATATATATATATATATATATATATATATATATATATATATATATATATATATATATATATAAGTATGAATATATGTATATACACACACACACACACACACACACACACATATATATATATATATATATATATATATATATATATATATATATATATATATATATATATATATATATATATATATATATATATATAATATATATATATATATATATATATATATATATATATATATATATATATATATATGTATATATATAAGTATGTATATATATATATATATATATATATATATATATATATATATATATATATATATATATGTGTGTGTGTGTGTGTGTGTGTGTGTGTGTGAGTGTATGTGTGTGTGTGTGCGTGTGTGTGTGTACGTGTGTGTTCATATGCCTGAGTGTTTTTGTGTGTTTGCGTGGGTCTATCCGGGTGCATGGATTGTAATTGTAAAGTTCTACACATGGGAAAACATTTGATATTTTTAATTATTTTTCATACGAACAAATCGAAGTCACATCGAAACCCAAAATATAGAATGTTGATACCTTCAGTATTTATAAAGAGATTTGAGCCTGAATCGATTGAATGGGGAGTAATTCGGGTTAACGCAATTACGAAAACAATTGAACTCCAATTGAAACTTTTGTCCCTATTGTGGTCTTTGTATTTTTCGAGAGATGCGAATACGATTTAAATCATGTCATAGCGTTTACCTTATCTGAGCAACATTTCTATTCGTATAAGTCAACGTCTTTAGCAAGCCAAATCGGAATTCCTCAGATTTAGGAAACATCGCCCAATTCATGTTGTTGAATAAACTGAATCCTTTCGATGCAAAATTTCTCAGTTCTAATGACTTTTGAATGCGTATTAATATGATTAGCATGTATATTGG
>NW_027171840.1:20000-30000 GCF_036898095.1 Palaemon carinicauda
TAATCACCATATTCCTTAAAAACATGACAATCAATATTTTTACTAAGTATATTATATGTAGACAAATAATTTCCATATATCTTTAATAGCTTAATGCAACATCGACCCTTCACCTATATAAATGAAAGTTGGTCCTTCTTGCTGTAGGCATACTCTCTCTCTCTCTCTCTCTCTCTCTCTCTCTCTCTCTCTCTCTCTCTCTCTCTCTCTCTCTCTCTCTCTCTCTCTCAACAATTTTTAAAACGTCACCTTTTTATATTCACGATTGGCCTATCATTGATTTAGGATGACAGTGGCCTTTATTGATAAGACAGAACCTTAATATTATATAGATATATATGTATGTATATATATATATATATATATATATATATATATATATATATATATATATATATATATATATATATATACATATATATATATATATATATATATATGTATATATATATATATATATATATATATATATATATATATATATATATATATATATATATATATATATATATATATATATATATATATATATATATATATATATATTTCCATATATCTTTAATAGCTTAATGCAACATCGACGCTTCACCTATATAAATGAAAGTTGGTCCTTCTTGCTGTAGGCATACTCTCTCTCTCTCTCTCTCTCTCTCTCTCTCTCTCTCTCTCTCTCTCTCTCTCTCTCTCTCTCTCTCTCTCTCTCTCTCTCTCTCAACAATTTTTAAAACGTCACCTTTTTATATTCACGATTGGCCTATCATTGATTTAGGATGACAGTGGCCTTTATTGATAAGACAGAACCTTAATATTATATAGATATATATGTATGTATGTATATATATATATATATATATATATATATATATATATATATATATATATATATATATATATATATACATATATATATATATATATATATATATATGTATATATATATATATATATATATATATATATATATATATATATATATATATATATATATATATATATATATATATATATATATATATATATATATATATATATATTATGAAGCTGGTATAGTGTAATTGAGTACAATAGATTTTTTCATGATTTCTTTATATACTTCACTTTATTATTATTATTATTATTATTATTATTATTATTATTATTATTATTATTATTATTATTATTATTATTAGCCAAGCTACAACCCTAGTTGGGAAAGCAAAATGCTATAAGCCCAAGGGCTCCAATAGGGAAAAATAGCGCAGTAAGGAAAGGAGATAAAGAAATAAATAAATGATGAGAACAAGTTATCAATAAATCATTCTAAAACAATAACAACGTCAAAAAGTTATGTCCTATATATACTATCAACAACGTCAAAAACAGGTATGTCAATATAAATTTAAAAAAAAAGTCATAGCAGCCTGGCCAACATAAAAACATTTGCTCCAACTTTGAACTTTTGAAGTTCTATTGATACAACTATCCGATTAGGAAGATCATTCCACAACTTGGTAACAGCTGAAATAAAACTTCTAGAATACTGTGTAGTATTCAGCCTTATGATGGAGAAGACCTGGCTATTAGAATTAACTACCTGCCTAGTATTACGAACAGGATAGAATTGTCCAGGGAAATCAGAATGTAAAGAATGGTCAGGATTATGAAAAATCTTATGCAACATGCATAATGAACTAATTGAACGACGTTGCCAAAGATTAATATCTAGATCAGGAATAAGAAATTTGATAGACCGTACGTTTCTGTCCAACAAATTAAGATAAGAATCAGCAGCTGAACACCAGACAAGAGAACAATTCTCAACACAAGGTAGAACAAAAGAATTAAAACAATTCTTCAGAATAGATTGATCACCGAAAATCTTGAAAGACTTTCTCAATAAGCCTATTTTTTTGTGAAAGTGAAGAAGACACAGACCTAAAATGTTTCTCAAAAGTAAATTTGCTGTCGAGAATCAGACCTAAAATTTTAAGAGTCATACAAATTTAAACAAAAATCATCAATACTGAGATACGGATGTTGAGGAGCCACCGTCTTTGCCCTACTCACAATAACACTTTGAGTTTTGTTACGATTGAACTTCAAACCCCATAATTTGCACCATGCACTAATTTTAGCTACCCACCCCAGATCTACATTTAGGGGATGGAATTGATGTAAAGAGAGTAGCATTATCTGCATATGCAACAAGCTTGTTTTCTAGGCCAGACCACATTTCATATGTATATTGTATGAAAAGTAATGGGGCAAGAACACTACCCTGTGGAACACCGGATATCACATTCCTATACCCACTATGGTGCCCATCAACAACAACTCTTTGAGATCTATTACTTAAAAAATCAATAATAATGCTAAGAAACGACCCACCAGAATATTTGAGTTTGAAAATAAGGGCCTCATGATTAACACGGTCTAGGGCAGCACTAAAATCAAGGCCAATCATACGAACTTCCTGACTACAATCAAGGAATTTTGTACATCGTTGGATTTTGAAAGAGGGGGATCACATGCTCCAAGGCCTTTTACGAAAACCAAATTACAAAGTAAGGAATAGATGATTACCTTCATCAAACCTATTAAGATGTTTTGCCAGAAGACGCTAAAAAACTTTAGATAATATGGAAGTTATGGAAATTTGGCTGTAATCATTGGGACTTGAGCTACCACAAACACATTTACATAGAGGAGTAACATTACCAATCCTCCAACAAGTGCTAAAAGCTCCTCTTCTTGCTAACTTGCACAAAATAACAGAAAAATTTGGAGCTAAGAAATATGCTGTCTTTATAAGAAGAAAAAAAAAAAAAAAAAAAAAAACAATGAAAAAATACCATTTGGGTCTTCATTTCTATAAACATCAAGGTCCATTAACAGAGCTTTAAATTCACGAGATTGAAAAGCTAAACAAGTTAGCTTAGCCTTAGGAAAACATGACTGAGGAAGTTCAAGTTTTTCATTACTCTGTTTACTGTCAAAAACATCAGATCAGCCAAAAGGGTTGTCTTTTCCTTTGGACAGTAAGTGTCTGAGCCATCTGATTTAAGTAAAGAAGGAACTGTTGCATCTGCACCAAAGAGTGCAGATTTAAGGGTAGACCACCGTTTATGTTCCTGAGTTGTACCAGAAAGGGTTTCTTTTATGGTTGAACTGTATTCCTTTTCAGTTGACGCATAAACTCTCTGATCGAAAGCTCTAAGCTGAGTATAGTTTTTCCAGGTCAAGTCTGATCTGTTACCATTACAAAGATGATAGGCCTCCTGCTTCTCTAGGTAAGCACGTCTACAATCACCACTGAGCCACGGCTAGTCCCTCACTCGGTATCTTAGCTTGTGAGAAGGGATACACCTATTAGTTATGTTGACCAGATACTCATTCAAAAGGACAGCAGGATCAACACTACTATACAATTGTGACCCATTCAAGCCCAAAAGATCACTCAAAATCCAATTCCAGTCGGCTTGAGAGTTCATATAATTCTTACAGGAGTAAGATACATCAGGGACAGGCTGCACAATATACATTACTAATAAAATCAAGGCAAGATCAGATGTCCAAGCTGGAAAACCAAACACACTTGTTATAACGCCAGGGGAGTCGGTATATGCAAGGTCAAAGCAGTTTCCAGAGCTGTGACTAATTTCACTTATGTTTTGCTCAAAGCCTGATTCAGAGGTAAACTCTAAAGCTCTAAAGCCCTGGTGATCATAGAGAGAGAGAGAGAGAGAGAGAGAGAGAGAGAGAGAGAGAGAGAGAGAGAGAGAGAGAGAGAGAGATTGATAAAACACATATGGCTACTGGAAACTCATTTTCCAGATACCTTAATCTATTATCTAGAAATAACGAAATTATTTTTTTTTTTTTGATTAACGTATCAAATCCTGGAATTGATTGAACAAAATATTCATTAAAAAAGATAATAAAAAATAATATTGCGATGCTGCATGTACATGAAATTGCAGAGAGGATATTCTATTATTAAAGCTTGATTTTCTTTTAATTAAAAACAGACAGGAATACGATAAAAAGTAAGAGAGTGATATAGTTATTCAATTACTAACTGAATTGTAAAAGGTTTTGTTTTCAAACGAAGCATATATATATATATATATATATATATATATATATATATATATATATATATATATATATATATATATATATATATATATATATATATATATATATATATATATATATATATATATATAACATCATCTCTTCTTAAGCTTATTGGCGGAAAGGGACTCGGATAGATTTCAGCATATGTATCTATCTTGAGCTTGTAATTCAATATTTCTCCATTAATCATCTCTTACTTTGCGCTTCACAGTCCTCAGGCATGTAGGCCTGGGACTGCCAACTCTTCTAGTTCCTTGTTGAGCCCAGCTGAACGTTTAGTGAAATAATCTCTCTTTTTGAGTGCGAAGAGCACGCCCAAACCATCTTTATCTACCACTCATCATGATTTCATTTCTAATCATGTCCTGTCATTTAATTCCCAATATCCCTATAAGGCCTTTGTTCTCAAATCACTAAATCTATTCGAGATTGTTTCATTGTCATACCATGACGCATATCCATAGAGTAACACCGATCTCACTAAGCTGATATATAGTCTTATTTTTATATGCAATTTCAGGTGATTTGATTTTCAATATTTCACTAAACTCTATTTCGTAAAACCTTATATTAGAGATCATAGTTTCTCAATAATTGAATGATTCTACCTAATTAATCCTTTCTCCTTTAAATGATATTTCATCTTCCATTGCATACTTTGTTCTCATCATCTCTGTCTTTCTTCTATTTATCTTCACCCAAACCTCGTGTGATATTTCATGCATTCTGGTAAGCAAGAATTGAAAATCCTGGTGTTCTGATAAAAGGACAGCATTATCACCATACTCTAGGTCTCCTAAATTCCTATCACTAGTCCATTCCAATCCCTCTCCACCATCTCTGACATTAAAAAATCCATGAGGAGGATAAACAGCATTGGTCACAACACATTCCCTTGGAGTACTCCACTGTTAACTGGAAATACATTAGATAACACTCCATCAAATTAACTTTTCACTTGCTATGCTCAGGAACGGATTTAATCAAATTTACATATTTAGGAGAAATTCCATAATAATGCGTGACTCTCCACAAAATTGGATGGTGTGACGGTGCCGAGAGAGAGGTTATGACTCAAAGGCAGGATACAATCAACTGAGTTGTTTATTAAAGAACACTCTCCTTTATATACAAAATCTCAAAGCAACAAGAATTTTCATGTTCAAATATTGACAATGTTACAGAGGAGAAAAACAGACATGAATTTTCATATTCGTTTTAGTGCGAGGGAGGAGCGAAGATACAAGCATAATATATACGAAAGGAATTATGTACAATTGTGTGACACACTGTTGGTACAAGGCTCCCTCCCTAAAAATGACATACTGTACAAGTTAAATTGGGCACCCTGATCTAGAGAGGCGAACTGTAGGCGGGTCATCTGGCAGGAGGTAAGCAGGTTTTGGACGATCAATGGAGACCCAGTCTTCTTTGCCACGAATATTTAGTAGGAATGTTTTCGGACTGCGTCGGATCACAAGGAAAGGGCCCGTGCAAGGGGGCGTTAGTGGTGGCTTGGTAGTGTCGTTGCGTAGGAAGACGTACGTTGCAGAGTGCAAGTCTGTTGGTATGTGATGCTTTGCTGGGGGCTTGTAAGTCTGGCGGCATGGAGTAAATTTTCCCACGACGTGACGTATGTGCTGGAGATCGTCGGAGGAGGTTGTAGAAGGAAAAAATCCCGCAGGAACGACCAACGGGTCGCCATTCACCATTTCGGCTGCCGAGATGTCGAGGGCGTCTTTAGGAGTGGTCCTTAATACCAGGAGGACCCAGGGGAGCTGAGTAAACCAGTTGCAATCCTTGCAGCGGGACATCAAAGCTGCTTTGAGGGTGCGATGAAAACGTTCAACCATTCCATTGGCATCGGGGTTGTAGGCCGTTGTCTGATGTAGGGTGATGCCCAGGAGATTCGGTAAAGATGTTTACAATTGAGAGGTGAAAGTGGTTCCCCTGTCAGAAGTAATATGCTCAGGGATACCAAATCTTGCAATCCATCCAGAGAGTAAAGCAGAAGTACATGAGGCGGACATTGCAGTTTCCATGGGAATGGCTTCAGGCTAATGGGTGGAGCGGTCGATCGCGGTAAACGGGTAACGATGTCCTTGTGATGTGGGTAGGGGGCCTACAACGTCGACGTGAATGTGTGCGAAACAACGCTGAGGTTGAGGAAAGCTGCCCACTCCTGAATCCGTGTGTCGATGTACTTTGGAAGTTTTGCAAGAAGTACAGGCACGGACCCAATCCTTAGCATCCTTAGAAATGCCGTGCCAAATGAACTTTGCCTTCAGCAGCTGTGCAGTAGAACGGCACGAGGGATGTGAAAGGCCGTGGATAAAATCAAACACCTGTCGGCGCATGGGAACAGGAATCCAAGGTCGCGGTCTAACAGTACTGACGTCACAGAGGAGGGTGGTGTTGGAGTTTTCGAGGGGAAAATCCTCCCAATGGAGGGACGTGCAGGATGTCCTACAAGCTTGATACTCTGGATCCTGTTGTTGGGCTTCAGCCAGGGCGTTGTAATCCAATCCCAGTTGAACGGCAACCAACGTGTTCCTTGACAGGGCATCGTCAACGGGATTCATTTTCCCAGGGACGTATTGGAGGGTGCAATTGTATTCAGCCAAGGCGGAGAGATGTCAGCATTGACGGGCGGCCCAGGCGTCAGACTGTCGAGTGAAGGCGTGTACCAGAGGCATGTGGTCTGTACGAATGACGAAGGGCGTACCTTCTAAGAAATGGCGAAAGTGACGGACAGCCAAGTGCACCGCCAGCAATTCTCGATCAAAGGTAGAATAACCCGATTCTGCCTTGGACAGTCTTTTGCTGAAGAAGGCCAATGGGCGGGGCGAGCCTTTGACCACCTGCTCGAGTACTGCACCAATAGCGACGTTACTGGCATCAGTGGAGAGAAGGAGAATGGCGTGTGGGATAGGAAAAGTGAGAGCCGCAGCAGTTGATAGGGCCTTTTTTGCATAGCAGAAGGCTGCATCTTGAAGGGGCCCCCACTTCAGGTCCTTTAGCTTGCCCTTGAGGGAGGCGTAGAGGGGAGCAAGCGTGGCGGCAATGGCTGGCAGAAAACGGTGATAATAGTTGATCATGCCCAAGAATTCCTGCAGAGCTTTGACGGTCGAGGGCGTTGGGAAATTCTGAACGGCTGCTACCTTCTCAGGGAGGGGATGGACTCCTTCAGGAGTGATACGGTGCCCTAAGAACGACACTTCCTTGGCGCCAAAGGTACACTTGTCGTACCGGACTACAAGGCCGTTTTGTTGCAGGCGGTCGAGCACTATGCGCAGGTGACGGAGGTGTTCCTCTTTCGAGGAGGAGAACACAAGTATGTCGTCCACATAACATACACAGAAAGGAAGGTCCCCTAAGATGCCATCCATGAGACGTTGAAACGTTGCCCCAGCATTACGAAGGCCAAAACAGGAGTAATTGAAGGTGTGTGTGCCAAACGGAGTGGTCTTGGGGATGTCTTCTGGGTTCATAGGCACCTGATAATACCCCTTCAGGAGGTCGAGCGTAGAGAAAACCTTTGCTTTGTGCAGGTAGGAGGTTACATCGGCAATGTTTGGGAGGGGGTAGTGATCCGGGTCTGTTTGCATGTTCAGGCGCCTGTAATCCCCGCACGGACAGAGGGAGCCGTCTTTCTTCAGAACGATGTGTAAGGGTGACGACCATGGGCTGGAGGCCTTTTGGCAAAGGCCCATTTTCTCCATTTCGGCGAACGTCTGTTTGGCGGCTGCTAATCGTTCCGGTGCCAGAAGTCTGAATTTTGCAAAGACTGGGGGTCCCGTCGTCTTGATATGGTGATAAATACCGTGCTTGGCAGAAACCGTGGGCGTTTGGCGAAGTTCTGGACGGAAAACTTCCGGGTACGACGTGAGGAGGTGGGCGTAGGCATCCGTGGGTGTGCTGATGTAGAGAGCGAGGTTGGAGGGGGTGGGTTGAAGAGGTGTCGACAAGTACGAGTCTGCGTTGACCAATCGTCGGTGGGCGACATCGACCAGAAGGTGGAAATGACAGAGGAAATCCGCACCGAGGATTGGCATTGTGACGTCAGCAACGAGAAACTTCCAATTGAATTTACCGTTTCCGAACGATAATGTGAGGCTCTCGTAACCGTAGGTGGGTATCGCAGATCCGTTGGCAGCTACCAAGCGGACATCGGCAGATGTAGACAGACTACGTTGTGCCTTGAAGAGTTTCCTTGGCAAAAGAGAACGACAAGCACCCGTGTCTACCAAAAATCGCACGCCCGTTCCTGCATCCTGTAAAAAGAAAAGATTAGAAACATGGGAGGCCACCACCACGAGCGATGGCCTACTTACACGTTTTCTGGCCACTGATAATCTTTGGCACATTTCTTCGCGGTTTCCCCGAATCTGAAGTGGTAGTAGCAAAACTGCGGCGGATGGGAGGTAGTAAGTGGCTGTAAAAGTCGTTCGTTGGGGCGCGAGCGATTGGTGGGTGGTGGGCCAGGTTTTGTCGCCGCTTCGGCACTTCACGGGGTAGGCGTGTATGTCCTACAGCATTCATGTCAGCTTCGGTTGACGTTGAATAGGCATCCTCGTCGTCAGGGGTGGAGGCGTTGATGGAGGTCTTGAAGTGGCTGTCCATAAGGGCGTTGGCTTTGGTCATCAATTCCTTTATGGGTAAACTATCGACATCGGGTATGGCAGCGCGCACAGGTTCAGGTAGACGGCGTATCCAAAGGGCACGGAGTAGGTTCACCTCACGAGGAGAGCCGTCTGCGGCAGGTTGAAGGCGAGCGATACTGGTCATTTCCCTGAGGGCAAGCGAAGCCTTTTGGTCCCCCAACGGTTGTTGCGAGAGCTGAAAAAGCTTTGCTATACGGGCGGCTGGCGACGGCGAGTACTGCTGCAGAAGGTATGATTTGAGGTCGTCATACGCTATTGGGGTGTCTCCTTGTTCACAAAGCCAGTCGGATATTTCTGGGAAGGTGTCCTTGGGTATCGCCGCGAGAACATAATCCGCTTTGGTGGTTGAGCGAGTCACGCCCCTGATATGAAACTGGACTTCTGCGCGCTGAAACCAAGCAAACGCCTCTCCGCTGGCAAACGATGAAAGTTTCAATGGGTCGGCCGCAGCACCAACTGCCGTAGAGTCCGCCATAGTACCAACGATGAAGGGGCGAGGGGGTGGGGGTGGAAGGCGGTGGGAGCGAGTCGACTTCCGGGGTCACCAATGTGACGCGCCGAGAGAGGAGTTGTGAAATCAAAGGCAGATTGGAAATGACTGAGCTATATTATTATAGAACACTCTCCTTTATATACAAAACGGCAAGGCAACAGGACATGGCATGTTCGAGAGACAGACAAAGTTCAGAGGAAAACCGGAGACATGATCATTCAGGTTCTTTTTAGTGCGAGGGAAGAGTGCAGATACAAGCATAATATATACAATAGGAATTATGTACAATTGTGTGACACACGGTTGGTACAATTATGCAGAATGCCCATGTAATTTTAACCTGGATAAAATTAAAGTATGTGAAAAGACCTATAGATTGTTCTAGTTTTTATAACCAACAATATACCTATAAATACTATTTAATCAAAACTCAATAATATGTATTATTAAAATATAAAATATAATAAAAAACATGTACAGAAATTATTGATAAAATAACATAAACTACATTGGAGATCATTCTAGAACTTAGTAACAGTTAGTAAAAAATACTCTGGGGTAAATGGCATATTCTGTGAAAACCTGCATACAAAGAAAAGTGTATATTATTATGTTCTAATAATGTACAATAAGTTAATTAGGCGAAAGTGTGAGGATTAATAATCTGATCAAGAAGGAGAAACTGAAGGGTCTTTAGTCATTCAAAGAAAACAGAATATATATA
>NW_027171840.1:40000-60000 GCF_036898095.1 Palaemon carinicauda
CTAATTGCGTTTATCCATGCAGACAGATCTAAGAATAAAAAAAAAAATTCAAGATTTATGAATAAAACGACATTTATAAATAAAACAAATGTTTTAGCGTCAAAAGGCCGTGCCTAAACATCCACGCCGAAACGTACCCTACCATTATAAGCTACCCCATTATGTCATCATTAAACCAATCCCCGCAGAATTCATGACCCAAATTTAACAACATTTGATGAAATAACCAATTTTCTTTTTTTATGTTCTGCACAATGAAATTGGTGACAATTTTTTTTTAGGAATCAGTATGCCTGATTTTTTTTTACTAATGAACAAGGGCATAGGAGCATTTTTTCGAGGGTGAGGGGAGGGTGCTAAAGTCTGAAAAGGCTGTGACGGTTTGGGTCTGATGTGTTGATTTCAAGTCTAAGATCAGATTCTTCAATTTGACATTCACATATCCAGTGGATTAAATGAACTTTATATCTTTCTATATAGCTAAATTTGTAAAGTCATCCATATAAGCATTGCTTCGGCTCAGGGCATAGGTTTGAATCCTTGTAAAATTAGTAACATTTATCATATAAATTCTATTTCAGTGCATATACATTCCCAAGAGTAAAATTCGATATTATATGACATTGTGGTTGATATTTACATTGACTAAAACACGAGTGTTACTGTTTTATATATATATATATATATATATATATATATATATATATATATATATATATATATATATATATATATATATATATATATATATATATATATATATATATATATATATATATATATATATATATATATATATATATATATAAATAAATACGTGGTATAAATGATTATATATTTTTTTTCAAATAAGTAAAAAATACCGCTCATTGTCGAATTTGCTCTGTCTTGGGATCTTAAACTCTTAGGGATTTTTTTTCTTTCATATAAATATTTTTTTTCCTGGCCAAAGATTTGAACCGATAAAGTAAAACATTTCCTTCTCTTCATCTTAAACGTTATGGTTAAAAACATGTAGTATATTATATGTAGACAAATAATTTCCATATATCTTTAATAGCTTAATGCAACATCGACGCTTCACCTATATAAATGAAAGTTGGTCCTTCTTGCTGTAGGCATACTCTCTCTCTCTCTCTCTCTCTCTCTCTCTCTCTCTCTCTCTCTCTTCTCTCTCTCTCTCTCTCTCTCTCTCTCTCTCTCTCTCTCTCTCTCAACAATTTTTAAAACGTCACCTTTTTATATTCACGATTGGCCTATCATTGATTTAGGATGACAGTGGCCTTTATTGATAAGACAGAACCTTAATATTATATAGATATATATGTATGTATATATATATATATATATATATATATATATATATATATATATATATATATATATATATATATATATATATATATACATATATATATATATATATATATATATATATATATATATATATATATATATATATATATAAATATATATATATATATATATATATATATATATATATATATATATATATTATGAAGCTGGTATAGTGTAATTGAGTACAATAGATTTTTTCATGATTTCTTTATATACTTCACTTTATTATTATTATTATTATTATTATTATTATTATTATTATTATTATTATTATTATTATTATTATTATTATTATTATTATTATTAGCCAAGCTACAACCCTAGTTGGGAAAGCAAAATGCTATAAGCCCAAGGGCTCCAATAGGGAAAAATAGCGCAGTAAGGAAAGGAGATAAAGAAATAAATAAATGATGAGAACAAGTTATCAATAAATCATTCTAAAACAATAACAACGTCAAAAAGTTATGTCCTATATATACTATCAACAACGTCAAAAACAGGTATGTCAATATAAATTTTAAAAAAAAGTCATAGCAGCCTGGCCAACATAAAAACATTTGCTCCAACTTTGAACTTTTGAAGTTCTATTGATACAACTATCCGATTAGGAAGATCATTCCACAACTTGGTAACAGCTGAAATAAAACTTCTAGAATACTGTGTAGTATTCAGCCTTATGATGGAGAAGACCTGGCTATTAGAATTAACTACCTGCCTAGTATTACGAACAGGATAGAATTGTCCAGGGAAATCAGAATGTAAAGAATGGTCAGGATTATGAAAAATCTTATGCAACATGCATAATGAACTAATTGAACGACGGTGCCAAAGATTAATATCTAGATCAGGAATAAGAAATTTGATAGACCGTACGTTTCTGTCCAACAAATTAAGATAAGAATCAGCAGCTGAACACCAGACAAGAGAACAATTCTCAACACAAGGTAGAACAAAAGAATTAAAACAATTCTTCAGAATAGATTGATCACCGAAAATCTTGAAAGACTTTCTCAATAAGCCTATTTTTTTGTGAAAGTGAAGAAGACACAGACCTAAAATGTTTCTCAAAAGTAAATTTGCTGTCGAGAATCAGACCTAAAATTTTAAGAGTCATACAAATTTAAACAAAAATCATCAATACTGAGATACGGATGTTGAGGAGCCACCGTCTTTGCCCTACTCACAATAACACTTTGAGTTTTGTTACGATTGAACTTCAAACCCCATAATTTGCACCATGCACTAATTTTAGCTACCCACCCCAGATCTACATTTAGGGGATGGAATTGATGTAAAGAGAGTAGCATTATCTGCATATGCAACAAGCTTGTTTTCTAGGCCAGACCACATTTCATATGTATATTGTATGAAAAGTAATGGGGCAAGAACACTACCCTGTGGAACACCGGATATCACATTCCTATACCCACTATGGTGCCCATCAACAACAACTCTTTGAGATCTATTACTTAAAAAATCAATAATAATGCTAAGAAACGACCCACCAGAATATTTGAGTTTGAAAATAAGGGCCTCATGATTAACACGGTCTAGGGCAGCACTAAAATCAAGGCCAATCATACGAACTTCCTGACTACAATCAAGGAATTTTGTACATCATTGGATTTTGAAAGAGGGGGATCACATGCTCCAAGGCCTTTTACGAAAACCAAATTACAAAGTAAGGAATAGATGATTACCTTCATCAAACCTATTAAGATGTTTTGCCAGAAGACGCTAAAAAACTTTAGATAATATGGAAGTTATGGAAATTTGGCTGTAATCATTGGGACTTGAGCTACCACAAACACATTTACATAGAGGAGTAACATTACCAATCCTCCAACAAGTGCTAAAAGCTCCTCTTCTTGCTAACTTGCACAAAATAACAGAAAAATTTGGAGCTAAGAAATATGCTGTCTTTATAAGAAGAAAAAAAAAAAAAAAAAAAAAAAAAAAAAAAAACAATGAAAAAATACCATTTGGGTCTTCATTTCTATAAACATCAAGGTCCATTAACAGAGCTTTAAATTCACGAGATTGAAAAGCTAAACAAGTTAGCTTAGCCTTAGTAAAACATGACTGAGGAAGTTCAAGTTTTTCATTACTCTGTTTACTGTCAAAAACATCAGATCAGCCAAAAGGGTTGTCTTTTCCTTTGGACAGTAAGTGTCTGAGCCATCTGATTTAAGTAAAGAAGGAACTGTTGCATCTGCACCAAAGAGTGCAGATTTAAGGGTAGACCACCGTTTATGTTCCTGAGTTGTACCAGAAAGGGTTTCTTTTATGGTTGAACTGTATTCCTTTTCAGTTGACGCATAAACTCTCTGATCGAAAGCTCTAAGCTGAGTATAGTTTTTCCAGGTCAAGTCTGATCTGTTACCATTACAAAGATGATAGGCCTCCTGCTTCTCTAGGTAAGCACGTCTACAATACCACTGAGCCACGGCTAGTCCCTCACTCGGTATCTTAGCTTGTGAGAAGGGATACACCTATTAGTTATGTTGACCAGATACTCATTCAAAAGGACAGCAGGATCAACACTACTATACAATTGTGACCCATTCAAGCCCAAAAGATCACTCAAAATCCAATTCCAGTCGGCTTGAGAGTTCATATAATTCTTACAGGAGTAAGATACATCAGGGACAGGCTGCACAATATACATTACTAATAAAATCAAGGCAAGATCAGATGTCCAAGCTGGAAAACCAAACACACTTGTTATAACGCCAGGGGAGTCGGTATATGCAAGGTCAAAGCAGTTTCCAGAGCTGTGACTAATTTCACTTATGTTTTGCTCAAAGCCTGATTCAGAGGTAAACTCTAAAGCTCTAAAGCCCTGGTGATCATAGAGAGAGAGAGAGAGAGAGAGAGAGAGAGAGAGAGAGAGAGAGAGAGAGAGAGAGAGAGAGAGAGATTGATAAAACACATATGGCTACTGGAAACTCATTTTCCAGATACCTTAATCTATTATCTAGAAATAACGAAATGATTTTTTTTTTGATTAACGTATCAAATCCTGGAATTGATTGAACAAAATATTCATTAAAAAAGATAATAAAAAATAATATTGCGATGCTGCATGTACATGAAATTGCAGAGAGGATATTCTATTATTAAAGCTTGATTTTCTTTTAATTAAAAACAGACAGGAATACGATAAAAAGTAAGAGAGTGATATAGTTATTCAATTACTAACTGAATTGTAAAAGGTTTTGTTTTCAAACGAAGCATATATATATATATATATATATATATATATATATATATATATATATATATATATATATATATATATATATATATATATATATATATATATATATATATATATATATATATATATATATATATATATAACATCATCTCTTCCTAAGCTTATTGGCGGAAAGGGACTCGGATAGATTTCAGCATATGTATCTATCTTGAGCTTGTAATTCAATATTTCTCCATTAATCATCTCTTACTTTGCGCTTCACAGTCCTCAGGCATGTAGGCCTGGGACTGCCAACTCTTCTAGTTCCTTGTTGAGCCCAGCTGAACGTTTAGTGAAATAATCTCTCTTTTTGAGTGAGAAGAGCACGCCCAAACCATCTTTATCTACCACTCATCATGATTTCATTTCTAATCATGTCCTGTCATTTAATTCCCAATATCCCTATAAGGCCTTTGTTCTCAAATCACTAAATCTATTCGAGATTGTTTCATTGTCATACCATGACGCATATCCATAGAGTAACACCGATCTCACTAAGCTGATATATAGTCTTATTTTTATATGCAATTTCAGGTGATTTGATTTTCAATATTTCACTAAACTCTATTTCGTAAAACCTTATATTAGAGATCATAGTTTCTCAATAATTGAATGATTCTACCTAATTAATCCTTTCTCCTTTAAATGATATTTCATCTTCCATTGCATACTTTGTTCTCACCATCTCTGTCTTTCTTCTATTTATCTTCACCCAAACCTCGTGTGATATTTCATGCATTCTGGTAAGCAAGAATTGAAAATCCTGGTGTTCTGATAAAAGGACAGCATTATCACCATACTCTAGGTCTCCTAAATTCCTATCACTAGTCCATTCCAATCCCTCTCCACCATCTCTGACATTAAAAAATCCATGAGGAGGATAAACAGCATTGGTCACAACACATTCCCTTGGAGTACTCCACTGTTAACTGGAAATACATTAGATAACACTCCATCAAATTAACTTTTCACTTGCTATGCTCAGGAACGGATTTAATCAAATTTACATATTTAGGAGAAATTCCATAATAATGCGTGACTCTCCACAAAATTGGATGGTGTGACGGTGCCGAGAGAGAGGTTATGACTCAAAGGCAGGATACAATCAACTGAGTTGTTTATTAAAGAACACTCTCCTTTATATACAAAATCTCAAAGCAACAAGAATTTTCATGTTCAAATATTGACAATGTTACAGAGGAGAAAAACAGACATGAATTTTCATATTCGTTTTAGTGCGAGGGAGGAGCGAAGATACAAGCATAATATATACGAAAGGAATTATGTACAATTGTGTGACACACTGTTGGTACAAGGCTCCCTCCCTAAAAATGACATACTGTACAAGTTAAATTGGGCACCCTGATCTAGAGAGGCGAACTGTAGGCGGGTCATCTGGCAGGAGGTAAGCAGGTTTTGGACGATCAATGGAGACCCAGTCTTCTTTGCCACGAATATTTAGTAGGAATGTTTTCGGACTGCGTCGGATCACAAGGAAAGGGCCCGTGCAAGGGGGCGTTAGTGGTGGCTTGGTAGTGTCGTTGCGTAGGAAGACGTACGTTGCAGAGTGCAAGTCTGTTGGTATGTGATGCTTTGCTGGGGGCTTGTAAGTCTGGCGGCATGGAGTAAATTTTCCCACGACGTGACGTATGTGCTGGAGATCGTCGGAGGAGGTTGTAGAAGGAAAAAATCCCGCAGGAACGACCAACGGGTCGCCATTCACCATTTCGGCTGCCGAGATGTCGAGGGCGTCTTTAGGAGTGGTCCTTAATACCAGGAGGACCCAGGGGAGCTGAGTAAACCAGTTGCAATCCTTGCAGTGGGACATCAAAGCTGCTTTGAGGGTGCGATGAAAACGTTAAACCATTCCATTGGCATCGGGGTTGTAGGCCGTTGTCTGATGTAGGGTGATGCCCAGGAGATTCGGTAAAGATGTTTACAATTGAGAGGTGAAAGTGGTTTCCCTGTCAGAAGTAATATGTTCAGGGATACCAAATCTTGCAATCCATCCAGAGGGTAAGGCAGATGTACATGAGGTGAACGTTACAGTTTCCATGGGAATGGCTTCAGGCCAGCGGGTGGAGTGCTCGATGATGGTAAACAGCTAACGATGTCCTTGTAATGTGGGTAGGGGGCCTACAACGTCGACGTGAATGTGTGCGAAACGACGCTGGGATTGAGGAACGGTGCCCACTCATGAATCCATGTGTCGATGTACTTTGGAAGTTTGGCAAGAAGTACAGGCGCGGACCCTATCCTTAGTATCCTTAGAAATACCGTGCCAAATGAACTTTGCCTTCAGCAGCTGTGTAGTAGAACGGCACGAGGGATGGGAAAACCCGTGAATGAAATTAAACACCTGACGGCACATGGGAGCAGGAATCCAAGGTTGCGGTCTAACAGTACTGACGTCACAGATGAGGGTGGTGTTGGAGTCTTCGAGGGGAAAGTCTTCCCAACGGAGGAACGTGCAAGATGTCCTACATGCTTGATACTCTGGATCCTGTCGTTGGACTTCAGCCAGGGCGTTGTAATCCAATCCCAGCTGAGCGGCAACCAATGTGTTTCTTGACAGGGCATTGGCAACGGATTCATTTTCCCCGGGACGTATTGAAGGGTGCAATTGTATTCAGCCACGGCGGAGAGATGTCGGCGTTGCCAGGTGGACCAGGCATCAGACTGTCGAGTAAAAGCGTGCACCAGAGGCATGTGGTCTGTGCGAATGACGAAGGGCGTACCTTCTAAGAAATGGCGAAAGTGACGGACAGCCAAGTGCACCGCCAGCAATTCTTGATCGAAGGTAGAATAACCCGATTCTGCCTTGGACAGTTTTCTGCTGAAGAAGGGCAATGGGCCTGGCAAGCCATTGACCACCTGCTCGAGTACTGCACCAATAGCAACGTCGCTGGCATCGGTGGAGAGAAGGAGAGGGGCATGTGGGATACAAAAAGTAAGAGCCGCAGCAGTTGATAGGGCCTTCTTTGCATTGCAGAAGGCTGCATCTTGAAGGGGCCCCCACTTCAGGTCTTTCGGCTTACCCTTGAGGTTGGCGTAGAGGGGAGCAAGAGTGGTGGCAATGGCTGGCAGAAAAGGATGATAATAGTTGATCATGCCCAAGAATTCCTGCAGAGCTTTGACGGTCGCGGGCACGGGGAAGTTCTGAACGGCTGCTACCTTCTCAGGGAGGGGTTGGACACCTTCAGGAGTGATGCGGTGCCCTAAGAACGACACTTCGTTGGCGCCAAAGGTACACTTGTCGTACCGAACTACAAGGCCGTTTTGTTGCAGGCGGTCGAGCACGATGCACATGTGACGGAGGTGTTCCTCTTTTGAGGAGGAGAACACAAGTATGTTATCCACAAAACATACACAGAAAGGGAGGTCCCCTAAGATGCCATCCATGAGACGTTGAAACGTGGCCCCAGCATTACGAAGGCCAAAACAGGAGTAATCGAAGGTGTATGTAGGAAACGGAGTGGTGATGGCAGTCTTGGGGATGTCTTCTGGGTTCATAGGCACCTGATAATACCCCTTCAGGAGATCGAGCGTAGAGAAAACCTTTGCTTTGTGCAGGTAGGAAGTCACGTCGGCAATGTTTGGGAGTGGGTAGTGATCCGGTTCTGTTTGCATGTTCAGGCGCCTGTAATCCCTGCTCGGATGGAGGGAGCCGTCTTTCTTCAGAACGATGTGTAAAGGTGACGACCATGGGCTGGAGGCCTTTTGGCAAAGGCCCTTTTCCTCCATTTCGGCGGACGTCTGTTTGGCGGCTGCTAATCGTTCCGGTGCCAGACGTCTGAATTTTGCAAAGACTGGGGGTCCCGTCGTCTTGATATGGTGATAAATACCGTGCTTGGCACGAACCGTGGGCGTTTGGCGAAGTTCTGGACGGAAAACTTCCGGGTACGACGTGAGGAGGTGGGCGTAGGCATCCGTGGGTGCGCTAATATGGAGAGAGAGGTTAGAGGATGCGGGTTGAAGAGGTGTCGACAAGTACGAGTCTGCGTTGACCAGTCGTCGGTGGGCGACATCGACCAGAAGGTGGAAATGACAGAGGAAATCCGCACTGAGGATTGGCATTGTGACGTCAGCAACGAGAAACTTCCAATTGAATCTACCATTTCCGAACGATAATATGAGGTTCTCGTAACCGTATGTGGGTATCGCAGATCCGTTGGCAGCTACTAAGCGGACGTCGGCAGATGAAGACAGACTACGTCGTGCCTTGAAGTGTTTCCTTGGCAAAAGAGAACGACAAGCACCCGTGCCTACCAAAAATCGCACACCCGTTCCTGCATCCTGTAAAAAGAAAAGATTAGAAACATGGGAGGCCACCGCCACAAGCGATGGCCTACTTACACGTTTTTTGGCCACTGACAATCCGTGGCACATTTCTTCGCAGTTGCCCCGAATCTGAAGTGGTAATAGCAAAACTGCAGTGGATGGGAGGTAGGAAGTGGCAGTAGAAGTCGTTTGTTGGGGCGCGAGCGATTGTTGGGTGGTGGGCGGCTTTGTCTCTGCTTCGGCACGTCACGGTGTGGGCGTGTATGTCCTACGGCATTCATGTCAGCTTCAGTTGATGTTGAATAGGCATCCTCTTCGTCAGGGGTGGAGGCGTTGATGGGGGTCTTAAAGTGGCTGTCCATAAGGGTGTCGGCTTTGGTCATCAAGTCCTTTATGGGTAAACTATCGACATCGGGTATGGCAGTGCGTATAGGTCCGGGTAAACGGCGTATCCAAAGGACACGAAGTAGGTTCACCTCACGAGGAGAGCCGTCTGCGGCAGGTTGAAGGCCAGCGATACTGGTCATTTCTTGAGGGGAATCGAAGCCCTTTTGTCCCCCAACGGTTGTTGCGAGAGCTGAAAAAGCTTTGCTACACTGGCGGCTGGCGATTGCGAGTACTGCTGCAGAAGGTATGTTTTAAGGGCGTCATACGCTATTGGCGTGTCTCCTTGTTCACAAAGCCAGTCGGATATTTCTGGGAAGGTGTCCTCGGGTATCGCCGCGAGAACATAATCTGCTTTGGTGGTTGAGCGAGTCACGCTGTTGATGCGAAACTGGACTTCTGCGCGCTGAAACCAAGCAAATGCCTCTCCGCTGGCGAACAGTGAAAGTTTCAATGGGACGGCCGCAGCGCCAACTGCTGTGGTAGAGTCCATCATAGTACCAACGATGGAGGGGCGAGGGAGGTGGGGGTGGAAGGCAGTGGGAGCGAGTCGACTTCCGGGGTCACCTATGTGACGGTGCCGAGAGAGAGATTATGACTCAAAGGCAGGATGCAATCAATTGACTTGTTTATTAAAGAACACTCTCCTTTATATGCAAAATCTCAAAGCAACAAGAATTTTCATGTTCAAATATTGACAATGTTACAGAGGAGAAAAGCAGACATGAATTTTCATGCTCGGTTTAGTGCGAGGGAAGAGCGAATATACAATCATAATATATACAAAAGGAATTATGTACAATTGTGTGACACACGGTTGGTACAGTGTACACTATCAAAGGATTTTTCATCGTCTAAAAATGCCATCAAAAGGGGATTTCTATATTCTACGCATTGCTATAAAGCATGTCTCAAAATTGATATTCGGGCAGTGCAGCTTCTAACTTTTTTAAATCCTTATTGTTAATCTCTCAGCTTTTCCTTAATCTTACTTTCCAGTCTCTTTATAATAAGCATAATGTCTATTTTCTAAACAACTTATGTAAGTGTTATGCTTCTGTAATAATTGCAATCAGTTAGATCTCGTTTTTTTTTTTACTATTTTCACCAACACTCCTAACTCCCAGTCATTAGGTTTTCTTCTTCATGATACATTCTACAAAACAATCTTGTAATTAGTCTGGGAGTCGCTTTATTTCTAAGTCAGTATCATCTCTGTAGTTATTCCATCGTATCGAGTGGTTTTCCATATCTCTTGTTTTTTTTGTTTTTTTTTTTTTTAGGATAGCCTCAACTTCAAACGCACTGAATTCATTTGTGGGCCCTTCAAGGGGTCTTTTCGGTTTGAGTGCCTATCGAATTTTAATGTTTTTTTTATTCCAATGTATGTATTTTGATGTGGAAAACCCAAAAAGGATAACCATTTCGTGGAGAAATTATTCATTAACACTTAAATTGGCTTATATCAATCAATATCTTACTGAAATGCTGCGATTTCTCTGTGCGCTTTCTCCACGCAAACTCACATAGATATGAATCTATCATTTGTCGATGAGTACCTCCCTGACGTTTTTTTTTTTTTCATTTTTAAGCTATGCCATAGGCTCACAATCGTTTGAGTGTGTGCACCTGTTGTAGGATCCACGAAATTTTCACTATGGTTTACAGTGAGATGTTGGAAATTATACCCTTTCAGTTGTTCAATTCCACTGTACGCTTTCCATTGATCGCTTATTATGGTTGTGCCAGGGTAGATGTTCTTTTCAATGCATTCAGTCAGGGTTGAGGCATTTCTGTTTTCAACAGCATACAAAAATACTTCCTTTGTTTCTCTGCAGATTCCTCCGAAGACCCATTGTTCCGGCAATTCTCTTCCCCTGTTATATTTCCGTTTGCTGTTGTACGTTTCGTCTATTTCCACAGTTTTGTTTTCTCCACCAATAATTATTGGGTTTTTCAGTATTGTTTCTGCACAAACCTGAAATAGAAAAAACAAGAATAGGTTAGGTTAGGTTAGGTTAAGTTTAGGTTAGGTTAGGTTAGGTTAGGGTTGGTTATGTTAGGTTCCGATACACTAACTTACCTCTCTAAGATAATTGTTGAAATCCACTGCTGTGTCCTTGCTGATTCCAAGTTCTTCAATGCAAAAATCTATTGTTGTGTACTCCTTAGACCATGAATATATGAAAATAATTATTTTCTTCAGTGGTAACGTTGAACCCTCCAACCACGTATCTTTGCGAACTGAAAGGCGTTCTTGACCGCATGCCGATTTACTACATCGCCATACAACATTTCCAGCACATTCTTTAAATACCATATCATGCTTCCTTCTGCACTTCTTATTTGCTGGTATAATTTTGTTCTCCTGGAAAAATTTGACTGCATCCAATTCTGTTTTGATGTTTTCAAATAACCACTCTAAACTATACTTCATAGTCAACACTGATTTTTGAAACAAAAATACAACATAAACACATAAGTATTGGTTTCTCCACAAAATGGTTATCATTTTAGGGTTTTCCACATCAAAATACATACTTTGGAATAAAAAAACATTTAAATTCGATAGGCACTCAAACCGAAAAGATCCCATTCAAGGACTTCATCAGCTTCGGGTACACCAATCAAATTACTCCCTTCATATCTCCAATCCATAACATCACTAAATTGCTCCATCCAACGTTATCTTTCTTCATCTTTTGTTACTATAACAGAGCTATCTCTCTTTTTGTTGGGTATATGCTTCTTCTTCATTGCCCCATTCGAGATTTCATTAATAATTCTACGAGCAATTCTTACACGTTAGCCAGTTCCTGAATTCATAGCATAGTCAGCCTCATCTGCTTTACTGTCCAAATATTCTCTTCAGTCATTCCTGTCTTTTCTTTTGACCTCATTGTGAATACTGGATTACTTAGCATGACCTACCTTGCAATTTTCATTATTTTTTCGAAAACTTTAAATAATCAATTTCTGTCTTTGTTTCCTTTTCATTGTATCCCAAGTATCATTTGATATCCATGGCTTTCTCATTGTAACTGCTTGTTCTCAGACTTCAATACCAACTGACTGATATATGTTCTTAACATCACATCATTCTTCATTAATTGTCAGTTCTTCTCTTAAAGTCTGTAAGACTGCAAATCGATTCCTACAATGAATTGCAGATGTTTTTCTGTGCTATTCTTCTAAAAGCTTAGTTGTATCAAACGCAGGTATTCTATCTAACTTTCTGTTTCGTGCTTTCAGTTTCCATTTCAGTGTGGCAATGAAGAGCTGGTGATCACTACCAATATCTGCATCTCTATAGCTTCTTACATTGGTCAGAGTCCTCCTTCTCTCTTTATATATTCACACACACACACACACACACACAAACACACACACACACACACACACACACACACACACACACACACACATATATATATATATATATATATATATATATATATATATATATATATATATATATATATATATATATATATATATATATATATGTGTGTGTGTGTGTGTGTATACACACACACACACACACACACACACACACACACACACACACATATATATATATATATATATATATATATATATATATATATATATATATATATATATATATATAAATTCAAAGGTTTAAAGGCTAGTCATGAATGGCAGAGGCCAGGGACAGTGACATTGTCCTATTAACCATGAATTTGCCAGAGAGACTGACCATATGATCAAAGTCCAAACCCCCTCTCTACGCAAATTAGGACTAAGGAGAGCCAGACAATGGGTGCATATGCCTCAGCAGATAGACCTATAGGCTTCCACAGCCGCCCTCCACTCTACCCTTAGCTGAAAAGGATGGGGTGGTTGCAGTGACCAAAATAACTAGCAATTCTGTTCACGTTATTTAAAAAATGAACATCACTTATTTCTTCAGTTTTTTGCTTCATTTTTATTTCATTTGCAACATCTTACTCAGGAACTATTTCCAGTATAACTTTTTAGTAATTAATAAGGATTATCTCTCCCATTATCCTCATTGAGAAAAGAGATTAACCATCCGAAAAAAAGAGTGACTTAATATCAAAGATAATCTTTCTGTAGCCTTATTTAATAGGTAAATTTTAACTTTTTAGGGAAACTCATTTGTATGCTATTCTCATAACTTGAATTAAATCCCTTTAACTGTCTAATTATGTTTATCTCTCCCTTTTTTAAAGAAATAAGGAAAAAAGATTAACCTTGTGAAAAACCTTGACTTACTCCTACAGATAATCTAGCTTTGGTATCACTGAAAAATAGGACAAGTTAATGTTATGTGTGTATTTTTATTAGGCTACTTGAAGAAGAAACCATGAAGTGTCTAAGAATCCTTAGCATTATAAAACGTTTTATATACTTCAAAACATTATTTTTAATTATACATCAATCCAAAACTGTATATTCTTGATACCAACTAAGTTACTATAAATATATCAATCATATATTTATAATATTCATAATCACAAAGAAGCTTCTTATTAAGGGATGAAATAATTCCTCACTTAATCTAGGTAATTTTCATAGGAAATAAATTTTCTTCTTCAGCCTTCATTTCTTACTGTGTAAATATGGTATACATTTAATTGACTTCATGTAAAAATGAATAGCTTTAGAAGGTTGATCAATACCTCGTGTACAATTATATTGGCAAAGAGAAATACTATACCTATTTCATTGTTCTACTTATGTATAATATGTAATTTAGTTATTTTCTCTTATATTTTAGGTGTATATTTTTTATCCTTTTTAATTTGGTTTATGTTATTAGAGGGTGGATATTACGCCTATTGAAGCAAAGGGCCTCAGTCAGATTTCGCCGGTATTTTCTTGAGATTTTAATTCAATACTTATCCATTCATCCTCTAATACTTCACGCTTCATAGTCTTCAGTCCTCTAGGCTCTGGTCTTCCAACTCTTTAGTGCATTTTGGAGCTCATCTAAACGTTTGGTGAACTAATCTCTCTAGGGAGGGCATTCCCAAAACCGTCTACATCTACCCCTCATCCTGATCTCTCCAAATAATCTCTCATATAGTTTAATTTCTAAACCAGTCCTGCCATTTAACTCCAAATATTCTTCTGAGGGCTTAGATCTCAAATCTTCTACATCTATTAGAGATTGTTTCATTGTCATACAATGACTCATGTCCATCTAGTAACACCGATCTCACTAAACTGATATATATTCTAATTTCTACAGGTAATTTCAGGTGATCTTATTTCCTAATTCTATTTCACCTAGCCATTATCTTATTACTTTTTTTCAATCTTTCACTAAACCATAATTATAAATACCCTATATTGGAGATAATATTTTCCATATACTGTAAAGATTCTACCTCACTGATCTGTTCTCCCTCCAGTGATATTTCATCTTCCATAGCATATTCCGTTCTCGTGATGTCTGTCTTTCTTCTATTTATCTTGGGCCCAGCCTTATGTAATATTTCCTGCATTTTGATAAGCAAGCTTTGAAAATGCTCTTGTGCTCTACTATTAAAGACAGCATCATCAGCTTTCTCTAGGTCTGTTAATTTCATATTAACAATCCAGTCCAATCCTTCACCACTGTCTTCGACTGTTCTATTCATTACAAAACCAATGAGGAGGATAAAACAACATAGGTGACAACAGATTCCCTTGGAGTACTCCGCTGTTCACTGGGAATTTGTTTGATATGAATCCATTTACATTAACTTTGCAATTGCTGTGCTCGGGAAATGACTTGATAAAATTTGCATATTTCAGAGGAATTCCATAATAACGCAGGTCTCTTAACAAAATTGGTCGGTGCGTGCTATCAAAGGCTTTCTATATTTTATGCATTGCTGTTCACATCTTATAATGGATATTTGGTCATTACAACTTCTAGCTTTTCGAAATCCAACTTGTTCATTTCTCATCTTTTCATCAATATTGGTGTCCAGTCTCTTTCGATTAAGCATTATATTTTTATAACAACTGACGAAGTGTGATGCCTCTGCAATTATTGCATGTATGTATATATAAGTACATTTTATACATATTTACGCACATATACAGCATATATATAAGGGTTTGCCAATATATATATATATATATATATATATATATATATATATATATATATATATATATATATATATATATATATATATATATATATATATATATATATATATATATATATATATATATATATTTTTCCTCGTTTAACTTCTTCTGTTATATTGTTTGGATTTTACTACTTTCTGTGTGTTGAATAAAATCCATTGATAATATATTCAGTCGGAATCTTTCAGTCTTTGTTGACTCAGAATCCATTTTGTTGTTTTCACATTGTTATATATATATATATATATATATATATATATATATATATATATATATATATATATATATATATATATATATATATATATATGTTTTTTCAAAAAGGCCCATAAAAGAAACACAGGAAATATGAACAAATCCCACTATATTTCGGTCAATAAACATCGACCCTCTTCAGGATGTAAAGTAAAAATGAGGAATACAGTGGAGAGTGATAGTTTATATACGAAAGCAAAAGGATGTGTCCAAATGTTCTATAGTTGTTATAATTGCTGGAAGGATTAGCCAAATTTAATTACATCCAGGTGCGTCTTCTTATTGTTGAGCCGCTCGGAGGAAGTCTTGACCTCTGATGCATGTCTGGTGTTCGGTCTCCGTGGATTATCTTCTTAATGATAGGGTTGAGAAGAGTATTGTCCACTGTGTCAGCTTTCCATCGACCCCCAGATAGGTTCATTGTGTTTGATTGATTTATGATGGCTGTTTCCAGGATTTTCCTTCTGTACGGACAGGTACTCTTAAAAAGCAAAGATGACTCACTCCAGTTAATCTGGTGCCCCAAATCCCTAAGGTGAACGAAAATCCCCGAGTTTTCATAGCCATATCTAACAGATCTTTTGTGTTCGGATAATCTTTGAGATAGCGAACGGTCCGTTTGCCCAACGTTGACTTTTTCACAATCCCCACATGGTACTTTATAAATGCCAGATTCTATATCCCTTTTATTTTGATAAACATAGCCATATCTAACAGATCTTTTGTGTTCGGATAATCTTTGAGATAGCGAACGGTCCGTTTGCCCAACGTTGACTTTTTCACAATCCCCACATGGTACTTTATAAATGCCAGATTCTATATCCCTTTTATTTTGATAAACATTAATAAGGGCGCTTCCTATGGTCTTTGGATATGAAAAAACAAAGGGGTTTTCAGTTTTGATATGATTTGTTATATTTTTAATACCTTCTATATATGGGAGTTTTATCTTATTTTTAAAATCTCTTTGGTTAGTAACATCATGATCTTTATAATATATCGTGCTGGCTTTGTTGATGAACTTTTCTATGACATACGTTAGGTAGAATAGCTTGGCGAGTTGTTAACGAATGATTTCAAATTCTTTATTTAGGTAGGCTGGGGAACAGATTCTCAAACCTCTAAGAAACAGATTGCAAGCTACTCCAATTTTTACAGAAATGTCGTGATAACTAAAGAAGTGAATGTTGGTTTACTATACACAGTGAAATTATACACCGTCGATTCCCCTATAATTAGTATGTCCAAAAAAGCTAATTTTCCATCTTTTTCCCATTCAGTTTTAAATTTTATGCTAGGGACTAGGGAATTTAGATTATTGAAAAATATATTGAAATCTCCCCAGCTATCATCCCAATATGTGAAAATGTCATCAACATAACGTTGCCAAACCATGTTCGTAGGTTTAATTGTTGTTAAAATTTCTGTTTCAAAGTATTCCATGTAGAGGTTGGCTAAAATTGGAGATAACGGGCTGCCCATACTACAACCAAATTTCTGTTTGTAAAAATTTCCATTGAAAGAGACAACGTTATTTGACACGCTTAGTTTAATTAACTAAATTATTTTTTCAATACCGAGGGGGAAGTGATCTTCATAACCCTTTTACCCCAAAGGACGTACTGGTACGTTTCACAAAAGCCATCCCTTTACCCCCATGGACGTACCGGTACGTCCTCACAAAAATAATGCTATAAAAATTTCATTTTCATATTTTTCATACGTTTTTGAGAAAATTCAGGCATTTTCCAAGAGAATGAGACCAATCTCACCTCTCTATGACAAAAACTAAGCCTGTTAGAGCAATTTAAAAAATGTATACTGCAAAATGTGATGGGATAAAAATAATCCCTTGGGGGTTAAGGGTTGGAAATTTCCAAATAGCCCAGGGGTAAAAGGGGGATTAATTTTTCCCTCAAGAAACCTAGTACATCGTTGATCGGGACCTTTGTAAATAGGGACTCTATGTCAAGACTCAAGAGTTTTACATTGTTTACCGAGATATTTATTCTATTGAATTTCTGGATGAAGTCTTCTGCATGCTTAATATGAGCTGAAGAAAAGCTCCCTAGAAAGGGAGACAGCAAGTCTGCTAACCATTTTGATATATTATATATAAATGACCCTTTGCATGAGACGATTGGGCGTAAGGGAATACCGTCCTTGTGAGTTTTTGGGAGCCCGTAAAAATATGGCAACGAAAGGTTCATGACTTTGAGTTTTTCTAAGACCTCAATGTCTTTTTTATTATTTCCGATTTTTCTTACGGATTTGAAAAATTCCGGAGCAATAGAGTTACGGGGATCTTTTGTTAGCTTTTCATATGTAGTGTCATCATTTAATAGCTGTTGAACTTTGTTGACATACGTCTTTTTATCAAGAATGACTATTTTTCCGTCTTTATCCGATTTTGTGATGATGATATTATCGGTTTTGTTTAATGAAAAAATTGCATTATGAAACCTTCTGGGAAGCGGATTTTTACTGTTATTTTGTTCTATTGCATTTAACAAGATTCCTTTTAGGCAAGTTTCATTGTTTTTCAAAATTGTTTTTAGAGAAATGTTTATCAAAGGCCACCACATAATCAAAATGACTTTCCCGTCCGGGTTTCATAGCAAAAGAGATACCTAGATTCAGAGCTGTTTGCTCATTAACTGTGAGTGGACGGTTCGATAAATTCAAAACGTTATTTTCCAATCCTAAATTATTCCATGTACTATTTCGTATGAGTCTTTCTAATTTATTATTTAATTTCTCGGAGTGAGTCACATTACTATTAATAGCACCAGTCAGTACATATGAAGAAATATCTCTGTACATACCATCATCTCAGCATAGCAGACGAAGAGATACCCCCAATTCGCTAATATTCCTCTGTGTTACATAGATGTCATGATTTGCTGACTTAATTCGTTCTTGCAGAAATGTCCTGGAGGAATTAGGAAAGAGGTTCGATGTTGACGTCCAGCGTGAAAAGCCATACAATTTTGGTATAACTTGTTCCTGCAGACACTCTTCAAGAAACCATTTCTGGTTTTTCCTCCGGTGAAGTCCCTGCACTAGTCGTTCATAACGTCTGAATATATGCTTGATATCGGCATTCCAACTGAAGATATGGAAAAAACAAAGGGGTTCCATGATGGGCTAATATGTCTTACTTATAACTGTAATCGAACAGTTTAACATGTTTTTTCAAAAAGGGCCATAAAAGAAACACAGGAAATATGAATAAATCACACTATATTTCGGTCAATAAACATCGACCCTCTTCAGGATGTAAAGTAAAAATGATGAATACGTCCTGAAGAGGGTCAATGTTTATTGACCGAAATATATTGTGATTTATTCATATTTCCTGTGTTTCTTTTATGGGCCATTTTGAAAAAAAAACATGTTAAACTGTTCTGTTACAGTTATAAGTAAGACATATATATATATATATATATATATATATATATATATATATATATATATATATATATATATATATATATATATATATATATATATATATATATATATGCAAATATCCATGCACATATGTGTGTATCAAATATGAGGGTATATGGTAAAAAAAATAAAAATACAAACTAAATTAGTTCTACTTTGACTGAAGGTGATTGTGAAAAGTAAGATTCTTACCAAAGGATCTCGTTACTATGTAAAATACAATTGGGAAATAACCATAAAGTTTGATAAGAATAACACATATCACATTTGAAAAAGATGTGACATTCTAAATATCCGTTGCCCTGGGGATGTAAGGTGTTGTTCTGTTCATAGCATGACCAACCTCTTCATATATTCACGAAGCTTCCTAGAATACACTAACAAACCAGCATGATATTGAACGAAGGAGGGTCTAACAAATACTGAGGATATTTGATTTAGATACTGGGTGATTATTGTTGTGTCATATTTGGACAAATAGCGTGAGAAAATAGTTTCTAAATGATAAGTTACTCTACAGGCAGATTGGCTTTGTTGAAAGAGGTTTACTTTTAGACGGTATTCTCGGATGTTTATTTGGAATAGTTCCTGTCTCAAAATAATTGGTTTGAGTCTATGCATAAACTCTTGTCTTGTAATATACCAAATACCCTGATAACCTTTCCAGGTGGGATAACAAAGTAAACTACTCAATGTATCACAGTAAATGATAAGAATAAAATAGAAATAGGCTACGGAGAATTGAGGTTTACAAAGGAAGTGGAGAGAGGAATAATATAGCTATCTGGATGTTAAAGGATCTATGTAGGGAAGTATTTGTATATATATAAATGTACATATATGCGACCATACACACACACACACATATATAAATATA